>NC_034613.1:11363730-11370494 GCF_900095145.1 Mus pahari | reverse complement strand
CTCGGGTGAGGAAAGGCGCTGGATGCCAGGCAAACACCCCTCCTCGGTCGGGGAGGAAAGGTGTTGGGTGCTGGATCAGCCTGCGGACAGCCGCCAGGCGAACACCCCTCCTGGGCAGGACTATTAGTATCATCTTAATTTAGGTCACATACTATTTTTCAGTCCTGTCCTAGATACACATTCCTCCTTCAAATTTCAACTTTTCAAGTCTGTTATAAACAGCAACAGGAATTAGTGGCTATCAAATCATCATGAGATCCTATTCTCAAAATTTTTGATCCATTAGATCTACACTTATAATAATCTCCTCTGTGATGCTGATGCTGCTAATTTACAGTATAGTCAGTTTATGGATTCATTGTTCAATTAATTTCCAGTTTAAAATTCTCTTGTCCTTACCCTATGACCCACATATATGATTATTGCATATTTCTCCACCTTCTCTCTCTGGTCTATCCTCATTATATTTATATGGAATTAAGCAATTTTCTTTGATAAAAATATGTAACTTTGCTGTCTTTTTTATACAATAGAAGCTAACATGGGCATGTTTAAGGAAAACATAATTTATTAAATGTTTATCATAGACTTGATAAGAACATCAGAGGATCAGCCAGAGCTAACGAGATTGAAGAAACATACAATATCTAGCCAGCAATGTGACCATCTAGACAGCAGAATGTAACTATTTAACCATTAGCCCCAGGAGGCAGTTTCAGAATGAATAAATTGTATTTGCTTTCCATACTTGAATTTACTAATATTCAAAATACATGGAGGAATACCTTTTGTTGCATCATAGTTTGATCCATTCATATGTACATGATTGTTGGTACAGAAAGATACTTATGTGTATTTCATAATCTCTCTGAAACAATAGAGAAGAAGAAAATGCCCACAGAAGTCAATCGGGCTATAGTTACCAGATTACAATGACAATATACCCAGAAACACCCCAAATCTCCACCATTGTTTCCCTCTTTGTGTCCCTCTGTGCTTTGCACAAACTTCCATATTATTAAGGCTTTCAGAACAATTTCTCTGTGTGTTTTTCTACCTTAGGAATTTGTTGCCAACCATAACCACTTTTCTTTCTTTTCTATTTGGCATGTGGCATTAAGCAAATAGTCAATAAACATTTGTTGATAGGTAGATAAAGGAACAAAGGAAAGAAATCAAATGGGTCCAAAATATAGCTGAATTAGTAGATGAGAGAAGCAAACAAACCCTGAAGAGAGGTTAAGGGGCAGAGAGTAGTTGTGCAAAGTTGAGGCACACAGAAAACTGATCCAGAAAATGAAAAATCAAAGTCACCTTGAGTAAAATTGCTGGTTTCCACCAAAACCATAAATGTTTAGGAAGAGAAAGCATGTATACATGTGTGTGTGTGTGTGTGTGTGTGTGTGTGTGTGTGTGTGTGTGTGTATCTGTCTGTATGAGTGCACCTGCCAGTGTGTATGCACATGGAGGCCAGATTCATTGATACTGGGTGTTCTCTATTGCTCTTCACTTTTTATTATTGAGATAGAAGCTTACCATCTCAACTAGGCTACTGGGCTGGACAGCAAACTTTATGATCTGCCTGTCTCTGCCCACCCAGCACTGAGATTACAGACACACAGCACCATGTCTGGAGTTTTCTGTGAGTTCTGGGGTACTAAATGCAGGTCGTTATGCTTGCATTGCAAGTGCTTTGCCCAATGAGCCATCTCTTTAGTCCCACATAAATATTTTTAAGTAGCTTAATTGAGGTATAACCAGTATGCAACAAATTTCCCATGTTTTAAGTGCTAAATTTGTGTGTGTGCATGTAGTGTGTGTGTGTGTGTGTGTGTGTGTGTGTGTGTGTGTGTGTGTGGTGTTGGAGTCCAACACCAGCAACAGAATTTATTATGCGAAGCAGTTTGAGAAAGCTTAGGTTTTGGCCATGATCTTCTCCAGCAGTCTTTTTTTTTTTTTTCACATGTCCTCTACTCATAGCTGAAGAGGTGGATGACAGCCTGCAGCCCAAGTTACATCACAGTTACTGTGCACTTCTTGATTATCTTAAGATCACAAAGGGTGTGATTTGGACCCAAATCTTTTAAAGAAAAGCCCTATGAAGAAATTACACTCTGTGATACCATCCAACGGATATCACCAGCCTCACCCAGCTCAGAGGGAAGTATCTTCTGATAGCCAGAACTGACTGGTACCAGAAAATAATTGCCTGTGAGTGAGCCTGAGAGAGGAGTCTAATCCTGTGAGTGAAAACTCAAGCCTCCTGTGGCCCTCTCGTATGAGTTTGGCAGGATTTAAGATCTTTGGGTGGAAATCTCCTAGTGGCCTAGCAACTGATACTGCTCCTGATCATGAATGAGCAGTGTTGGGCAGGGTGGGCCTCCACTTTGCAAATGTAAGGACAGAATTCTTAGGAGATGAGGCAGAGGTGGTCTTTGGGCAGAACTTATTCTTTCCACATCTCAAGATGTACCTCATCTAATGTACCTCATCTGGGATTTTTCTTATTCTTTCCATCAGTTTACTGCCTGGTAACAAAAGGCAAGTTCCTTTTCTTATTCTCTTCAAATAAATGACTCTTAGCTTGATAAACACTGTGCTCTGAACAGCTGAACTCAAGTTCAGCCCTGGGTCATTTCCATGTTAATGAAGCCGTTTCTTTATAAGTCAGCCCCACTCCCTGGAAGCCACAGTGGAACATGGACAAAGGGCATGCTTCGTCTCCTCAACCAAAGAAGGTACTAGAGAAAGGGCATTCCCAGGACCTATCTGTCAGACTCTGCTCTTTGTGCTATACTTTCCCCAGTATAAGCATCTCATTCTGGGTATAAGGTCCTCCAAGGTGTCCCCACTTCAGTCAGTAAGGCACACCAACTCCTCTATGGCTCTCTGCTTATGAGTTTATTGTTTTTAACATTCAAAAGAAAGTTCGGCATTAAATGGCTTCCCCTTCTAGCCCTTTAGCCCTTAGATGCTGAGAGAGTGGACTGAGAGCATAGATCAATTCACATTTAGGGGTTCTGGTCATTAGGGTCACACTTGATCATAACTTTCCGCCCACTCCCCTTTTGGCTGTTTCAAAGCTTCTCCAGCCTTCTCCAGAGGTAATCTATGGGTAACTAAGGGCTTTACATTCAAAGTCTTCGATGCAAGCATGGAAATTGCCATCGGCCACGTGTTGCAGTATTGAAACTTACCTTTGATATCCACCTCCTGCATGGTTGTATGTACTAGAGGTAAACTGATTATCTCAGAGTCCATTCCCATAATCACCAGAGTCCCACCAGAGTGAGTGGCATAGGTGTCTGTCTAGTTGGAGGATTCCATTCCTGTGCATTCAGTGGTGAGCTCTGGCTTGCTCTCCAGCAGTCTTTCCACCTTTCTGGCAATTTCCTGAGGGATATCTTTGGCAATTTGGATGGTAAATTCTGCTCTCACTTCCTTGGCTTTGGTCAACCGAGAAGGAGATATGTCAGTCACCACTACTTGAGCACTCCCATTTGCTTTGGACACAAGCAAAGTAACTATCCCAACTGGCCCAGCTCCACACACAAGAACCTTGTTCCCCTGGGAAACTCAACCTTGTCTGCAGGCATAGATCCCCACAGAGATAGGTTCAATCATGGCCCCTTCTTCAAAGGTGACACCATCAAGAAGCTTGTATCTGAAGTCAGCACTGTGCTTGTAGAAGTGGCACACGTTCCCATCATCCGGGGTTGTGGCACAGAAAAAGATCAATGATGCCAGGCCAATCTTACAGTATTCATCTATTTCTCTGGGAATTCCAGGCTCGATGGTAACCTGATCTCCTGGTTTTAGATGTTTCATCGATGCTCCTACTTTTTTTAATTGTTCCAGCAGCTTCATGCTCAATCACCATTGTCTTTTTCACAACAAAATCCCCAATTTGGCCATGCTCCCAGTATTGTACATCGGAGCCGCAGATCCCCACCAAATGCATTTTTAGTAATAAGTCATTTGGATACAGTTCTGGGATTGGGTAGTTCTCTAGGCAAATGTCTTCAGGTCCATGTACCACCAGGGACAGTTTCTCACCCTTAGCTGGAGCTGTATCGGCTGGACCTGGTGGAGAGCTCGTGGTTCTCTAAATTTGATATTTTGATGACACCATAATGAAGCTGATGACCATAGCCATCACTCTAAAGTTTACTCACACTCCTTTATAATCCGTACGTCCAGTCCTTCCCCATATATTCCTTCACCAGTGTTTTCTCTCATTGTGAATTACTTTATATTTTCTAGAAGTTCACAGAAAAGAAATATTACACCAACTGGGTTATTTTGTCATGAGTTTTTTTTTCTACTCAGTATAATGATTTTGAGATTCATCCATGTTGTTTGGGTATGTTAATAGTTTATCAATATAAAATTCACTCCATTTTATCATTGTGTAATACTCTAGTATATAAATATACCATGGTACATTTATCAGTCCATGAATTCTTGATTTACTTTTAATTTGGAATATTATAATTTTTAAGATAAAAATCTCACTATTAATCCCAGGCTTGCCTCAAGGTTACAATCCTTGTGCCTCAGCCTTTAGAGTGCTGGGATTACAGGAATGTGTAATGACTAAGGGGGTGAATGTGGTGAAACATGGATATAGTGACTGGAAGCACAAAGCTGCACAGTCAGACTCTGTCTCAAAAATATCAGTCAGCAGACAACAAAATCAAAATCAAATAAGTCAGTAGAGCATTTACACATGAATCTGTGAATGTACATTGTTTCCCTCTAACACCTAGTTGATATGGAATGGCTAAGTCTTACAATAGGCATACTTTTAACTTTAATAACAACTTCCAGATTATATTTCTGAAATGATAAAATAAGTAAACAATCTAATAAGCAGGAAAACATTGAGAGGTGTTTCAGTACTCAGAACTGAGAAGATGTTTTCTAAGATATCCAGTTTCCAACAGAAAATGCAAAGAAACAAGAAAGACCAAACACTTTAAAAAGTCAAGTATCAGAAACTGCATGAGATGGTGTATTAGTCAGGGTTCTATAGAGTCACAGAACTTATGGATAGTCTCTATATAGTAAAGGAATTTATTGACGACTTACAGTCTGCAGTCCAATTCCCAACAATGGTTCAGTAGCAGCTGTGAATGGAAATCCAAGGATCTAGCCGTTGCTTAGTCCCACACGGCAAGCAGGCAGAAGAGCAAGAACCAGACTCCCTTCTTCCAATGTCCTTATATGGTCTCCAGCAGAAGGTGTAGCCCAGATTAAAGGTGTGTGCCACCACACCTTTAATCCCAGATGACCTTGAACTCAGAGATCTCCCTGTCTTAATCTTCTGCAATCCATAGTCACTGTGCCTCAAGATGTCCATACCAAGATCCAGATCAGAAAGTTCTATCTCCCAGCCTCCAGATTAGGGTCACTGGTGAGCCTTCCAATTCTGGATTGTAGTTCATTCCAAATATAGTCTAGTTGTCAACCAGGAATAGCCACTACAGATGGGTATGAGCTATTGTGTTTAACAGAAAAATTCTCCCAAAGAAGTATATTCAAAGAGAAAAGAAAATGAAGTGACAGAATACTGGGCTTGCTTGTGGAGGTCTGGAGTTTCAGACGGTGGCAGCTAGGCTAGGTGTTTCTAGGTTTCTGTTGTTTTATTTGAGAGAGAACCAGAACCAGTCAGTTTACACTGCCAGAGTGAAGATTCTCAAGTCCCCTGACTATTGTTTGGGGTTTCCTTTTATGGAGCTAAAGAGGAACTCTTGTTAGGGGGTTAACTGTAAGTTTTGATTGATAAATTAGGTCATATATCATTTTTCCACTGTTTATATCCTCTCTCACAATGTGTGTGATTTTAATCATGTGCACACCCAATCTTATATATGCATAAGATGATACATAGGGGATATCTCCTAAAAGTTCATTTGAAGATGCAGTTTTGCCTCAGTATGTGTTCTAGGTTATAGGTTTAATCCCAATAGTGTTAAGGGGAGATTTTAAAAATAGAATGATATTCAGGCCAGATCAGTCACCTCCTGAACACATTGAGAATATCAACAGATATCAACAGATACTGCCTAAATTTGTTTGTAGTTAGAAGAGGAGAAACCTACTACACTGTTAATGAGCCGGGGGCTGAGGTTGCTAGATGCAGTGTGTGGTGAGGTGAGGTGTGTGTGGCAGGGGGAGAGATACATGTAGGACAAGTGGATTATTAATATGAGCATGTGCATAAGAATTCAAACCAAGTCAAGTCCCAGGTTCCTAACTATTCCCTATGCTTACCTGCCTTATAGGTACTTAGAAGCTGACATGAGAGGATTACAAATTCAAATTCTTCCTGGAATACATAGGGAGTTTCAGACAAGCCTGGGCAACTTAGTGAGACTCTGCCTCAAAATATAAAGTGAAAAGAGGGCTGGGAATGTAGTTCAGGGGAAACGCACTTTCCTAGCATGTTAGGCCTAGGGTTCAATTCTGAAAAATCAAGGGGAGATGTGAAAATAAAAGGCAGACTATGGTTTCAGGGAAGAAGAGCCCTAAAATGAAGGTAGAAAAGAGGAGAGGGAGATAGAGATAGATAGATAGATGGATAGATAGATAGATGGATAGATAGATAGATGGATAGATAGATAGAGACAGAGAGAAACAGAGTCAGAGATAGAGAGACAGAGACAGAATAATGATGAAAAATGACAAAAGGTTTTCTCTCATGTTCAGAACATAGATTTAACTCTCTCTCTCTCTCTCTCTCTCTCTCTCTCTCTCTCTCT
>NC_034613.1:11350161-11363675 GCF_900095145.1 Mus pahari | reverse complement strand
AGAGAGAGAGAGAGAGAGAGAGAGAGAGAGAGAGAGAGAGAGGGAGGGAGGGAGGGAGAGAGAATGTGTGTTTTACTTTAATTTATGTAGAAGGAGGACTTTTGGGAGAGGAAAAAAGTGTGGGTGAAGATAGAGTCATAGGAGGATAAATACGAACGTGTTTCAATGGGTGGACATATCCTAATAACACTCATTATTTTACAAGTNAACTAAAAAAATGAATGCAAACAAAAGTATAACAATAGAAAAAGTATTTGATAACCTTCAACATGCACCTAAGATAAAAACATTCCACAATTCAGGAACAGAAGAGAACTCTGTGTATATAAAAGATTATGCCAGGCATGGTGGCGCATGCCTTTAATCCCAGCACTTGGGAGTCAGAGGCAGGCGGATTTCTGAGTTCGAGGCCAGCCTGGTCTACAAAGTGAGTCCCAGGACAGCCAGAGCTATACAGAGAAACCCTGTTTCAAAAACAACAACAACAAAAACCAAAAAAAGGTATATATGAAGAACTCAATGAGATACAATGTTGCAACTTCCAAGATAGCAATCATTAAAAAGTCAGAAGACAGAATCTCTAACTTCAGCACACAGGAAGCTGGGTGAGGAGGGACCCTGTTTTCAAAAAAAAAAAAAAGTGAAAAAATTTAAAAGCTAAAAGCAAACTCTGATTGGTGAGGATGTAGAGAGATGGGGTCTTAGTCAACGTTCTGTTGCTGGGAAGAGACACCATGACCACAGCAACTCTTATAAAAAAAACGTAATTAATTGGGGCTGGCTTACAGTTTCAGAAGTTTAGCACATTGTCATCATGGCAGGGAACTTAGGCTCTTCTTGGCACCTGTTGTACAATTTATAAATATGATCCCTATAATGCATTCTCATTAAATTTCCTTTAAGCCAAGATTGACAAGTTACAGTTTATAAATCAAATACAGATCATTGTCTGGATAAATAAATATTATTAGAAAGGAATGTATGCCCTTTATGGTTTCTTTCTCTGTACACTGAGTCTCATGGCAGAGCTCAAATGATCCAGAAAGTATGAAAATCTTTGAGGGTTTCAGTGTAGCTCAGGGTAGCCTAGAACTTGCCATTCACTTCACAGTGCTAGAATTACATATGTGAGCTGCAATGCCTGACTCATACATTGTATTTGATCTTGCCTTTTACAGAGAGTTCACTGACTCCTATTTTGGACAGCCAATTATTTATTAAGGGCATTTAAATAATATTTAATCATTTTCACAGTCATTCATGCAGTTATCAGTTCAGATGTTTTTCATTATATTTAATAGTATCATTTTCCTCCTTCTTGAGGAACATTTATAGTTTTTAAGAGTGCAGGACTGCTGGTGATTATGTTTTCTCTTCTGGGTCAAAAATTGTTCATATTTTGCACTAACTGAAACATCTACTTTTACTAGAAATCACAAAGAGCTTCTTAAGACCTAGGCTCAGAATAGTCCTGGTGTTACTTTGCATAGAGTGACCAAAACAAGACATGGTTGAGTACAAATTTATGGGCTACAAAAACTATGGGAAAGGAACGGTGAAGAATTGCCATGTTCTAGGCTGTGAGTAGAGATAATTTGTAATTCCAGAGGGCTGATATGAGTGACCTAACCTTCCATGTTAGATTCATACCCATTTGTCAAGAATTCATCTGAATGCTGACTATATATTAAAATTAGTTACCAGGACGCAAAAACCATGAGAAACATAATCACTGCCCTGATGGAATGCAAAATTTGGATACAGATTGGCAAAACCAAAGATTTAATCTATAATAAATGCTATGAAGAAAGTGGTGTGCTGGTAAGAACAATGCATGAACTTCAAAGGATAAAGTGGCTGTGAGAAGCACAATATCAGGCAAGATATTTTAAGCACAACTAGATCTCTTCTGGAGAGGCTAATAAGGGGATAAGCTGCATACAGCAAGTTGCTCTCTGCAACTTCTAAGCTATTGCTATGGTCTAAATGTTTATTCTCCCACCATTTGTATGATGGTGCTTTAGTTCCCAGTGAAATATTATTAAGAAGTGGGGCCCTCAGGAGATTAATTACCTTATGAGGCAGGATTCTCAGAAATGGAATTGGTGCCATTACAAAAGAGACCAGAAGGACCTTGATTGCACTGTATGCTAAATTAGAATGTAAAGAAGGCTCAGTTTGACAATCAGGCCCCTATTAGATCCCAAATCTCCTTGTGTCTTGATTTATGGCTTCCCTGACCCCAGATATGTAAGCAACACAGTTCTGTTATTAATAAAGTACCTAGTTTACAATATAATGCTGCAATGTCCTAAGTGGCTTAAGATGCATGCCATATCCAGCATGGAACATAGGCTGTTTGAGCAGGATGTCTGGTTTCATTTTAAGAGAAAATGTTGCTATTATTAAGACCCTCACTTGGTTGCCTTAGAAAGAGCCACTGGTCTTAAATTAACAGAAGGCCTCAATTCTGCAAAGGCCACGCCCCAAGGAGACCAAAATTTGAGAGACCAAATTAATTGTTCTCATAAAGTACAATGGGGCTTGTTTATTCAAGAGTTATCTAATTTTCAGTGATAAAAATTGAGTGTCATATATCCTGGGAAATCAAAGCTCCTCTCCATAGCCACCAAGGATATAGATGAGGAAAATAAGGCAGCAAAGTTTGTGAGGAGGGGCAAAAGTGAGGTGGGTTAGATTTGAAAAGGAGTGGAGATGGTGTGTGATGGCTGCTAAACCTGGTAAGAGGCTACTGACAGAGCTAGGGCAAGGAAGGTGTAAACAGAAAGCCAATGAGAAAGATAATGACCCTGGGTTGTTTTCAAAGTTAAGACCTGGGGATCTAATTCACAGGCTTTGGGAAGAGAAATTGTTGTGTAGACAATCCCTTGAGCTTCTGAGACTTTTACTACCTAAATTGTGTGCCTGGCATAGGTTTGGCTTGGAAATAAAAACAACAACAACAATAACAATGTAGTCATCTATTAGCAAGTAGCCATTTGAAACCATAAAGCAGTTGCCTCAATCCTGTGCTGCTGCCTTTTTTTTTTTTTTTAAGCCTGTGCTTCTTGATTCATTCTCTGTTTTATGTCATGCAGCAGAGCACTTTCCACAGAGGTCATATATGGAGATTTTGTTGTTTACCTTCCAAGATTCTAAGATATACTTTTTAATCACTTTGTTTGGGCCAGTTGGATGGCTCAGCAGATTAAGGCACTTGAGTCATGAAACTTCTAATGCCATCAGAGTTAGGGTTTTATAAGGAATGTTATTGCATTTTCCTCCCTTTAAACCCAAACATAATTTTAAAAATCCCAAGCAAATAAGGTGTTCTTTATATGTTTTTCCACCTGTGACCAATTTCCTTAATCCAAGCTACTCTTAGCTCAGCCAAATCGTTTCTTCCATTTTCTATGCTTCATGCCTTTGTCTCTGAATAAAGTTGGGTACTTCCCTTCTCCATCCTCATCCTTTCTGCAGTGCTTCATCTAACTTGCTCATTATTTCAGCTGTATTCTTGGTGTTCTCTCATTGCTCCTCCTATGTGTCCACCCACATCTACACCTACGGTGTCTATAATGTGCTTTCTATTTGCTGTAGCTTAATAAAAGAGAAATTATGCTAACTTTATTCAAACTTTTAAATGTAAAATCTGTGCCAGTATTATTCTGCCCCTTTCTCCTTTTATTTATTCATTTCAAAAGACAAGGTGTCTAATCATCTCAGGAAATTATACTTGTACAAGCTTATCCACTTTCTTATTTCTTTGCAAAGAAGTAGATCTTTCCAATCAAGTTTAGATAGAGTAATAAAGCCAGCCTTCTGAGATTATTTTGTTATGGAACTAGAGGCCTGGGTCCAGGAAAATTCTGGCATCATTTCATGATCTTGGTGCCCAAGAAGGACCACAGTTTCAGGTGGCAATTATTTGATGCTTAGTAAATAGGCAAGGTGTTAGATCCAAAACAGCAACACATCAAGTGAAACCTTTGATGGGCTAGAGATCTCTACCTATGATTGATTTCAGTATCTAGAAGATGGAATTTTAGAAAAGACAGAAACCAGTTTTGTTGAGGAAATACTTGGATTAGGATATAGAAATGGAAGATTTGGTGTCTAAAACCTATGGCTCTCAATAAAGGAAGACTACTTCATAGAAAATCAAGTGGCAAGCCCTGTTTGAGAAAAGACTTGGAAGGAAGATAGGACCAGGGGCTAGAAACTCAAAGAACAGACTCAGAAAAAGTATGGTTGCAATTGGGAACACTGACACCAAATGTGGTATGTTGTCCAACCTCATTCTTCCCGGTAGTTCCACAAAATTCTCCAAAACACTTGGCCTATTTGTTGTGACTGCTTCATGCAGATTTCTGTTAAGAAGATAAGCATTTCCCAAGTGAAGCTCAGGCTAAAAGCACATTTGAGGCTCAAAGATGAGCACTACAACTGGTACCTTCATTGTTTTTTGTTGTTGTTTGTTTGTTTTTATTTCCTAGGAGTCAAGTGACATCATTATCAAAGGGACCTTTAAATGTCTTGATAGGTGGAAAATGTTATGATCCAGGCTGCACAGATTAGTCAGGCTAATGTATATAATATCTACATAATACCAGGACAAACAAATCATAGTCTCATCTGAGTAAAGGGCAGTCATATCAACTACTGAATATATCCCAGAATTGAAAACACATGCATGTCTAATTGACAACTTCCCATGTTCATTGACTGTGTATTGTTTTTCCTTCTATTCTACCCATCACCTTCATCTTTCTAGGCATTTAGAGCTCAAAGATTCTTCATTTCTTAGAAGATAAAGGCTGAGGAATTTGCATAAGAGTAAGCCACTAGCTACTGATGAAGTAAGGCTGGACTTGAGTATTTCTAACTGCAGTTCCTACACATATACATAGGTCTTTTTTAATAAGTCTTTGCAGTTAGTATAGGGTAGAAAGAAAATACAAAGTTTGGATTAAAATGAACTTAACCTTACAAGATAGAAGAAGGTTTAAAGGAAGGGAGAAAAAAGGGGCAGAAGGGAGGAGGAAATACGTTTTAAATACCTTGTGTATACCTATTATCAGTGTATTGGAAAGTAGACCATGGGGTGAGTATGAAAATGAACTTTTGGAAATTTTTGATCATTGCATCCCAGTGTTGAGGTTTTGTCTTTTACTGTCTATTGTAATGCTAAGTGGGGGCCCCGAAGACAAAGAGTCTGCACATAGACTTGTGATCCTGTTCCCAAGCTATTTCTCACAGGTAAATAAGGATGCCAATAGCTAATAGTTGGGCAGAAGAGAGATAAGTGGGGTTTAGGTTTCCCAAGCTTGAAGTTGAGGAAAAACATCAAGGAGAGAAGAAGGTGCAGAAGGAAAAAAGAGAAACCACCATGGGTTAGGTTAGCTCTAAAAGCATGGCCTTGGGGGTTGTCACATTGGAATTAAGAGCAGCTCAAATAAAACATAGTGAGTAGTAAATATTAATGTGTCATTGATACAAAAGTAGATTCTAATAACATAGAGGATAGGCATCTGCTCAGCTTTTGTGTTGTTTAAGGCTTATTGTAAATACAAAGGATGTAAGTGTCTTCTATTCGGGAACTAAAGAGTCAAAGGCAGGATAGAAACCATTGATCAAGATCAAATAATTTCTACCATATCTCAGATCCCACTTACCTTACATCACAGGCATCTCACAATCTACCAAGTACAATCATACTGTAGGAGAGATGTTTTATATACAAGAGAACTAAGACCTCAGTGGACAAAGACACTTATTACCAACACTGCCCATCTGAGTTCAATCTCTGGGACCCACAGGATGGAAAGAGATAACTGACTTCGGCAAGTTGTATCTCTAATGAACACCATGGCACATATGTCTACGAACTCACACACACACACACACATACACACACACACACACACACACACACACACACTCAGAGGGGGAGAAATGAACTACTTTTCTTTATTTTAGCATAAAATATAATGATTTACTCTAATAATTCATTTGGGAACACTGACACCATTACTCCCTGTGATGTTGGGCCTGGTGTATCAGTCCCACTATAGCTTCTCCCTAGAGAATAACCTAGAGAATAAATGAAGACTTATAGGTATGATATATAAAATATCCAAAAGGGTACAGAAAATAACAGAATATACTTCTGTAACCCTGACACTAGGTGTTAAAGTTGATTTTGCTATCATAGTAGCTCATTTAAAAAACAAAGTTAAAAGACAGGGGGACATGATTCAGTGGTTACGAGCACTGGTTGCTCTTTAAGTGGATCCAGATTTTATTCCTAGCACCCACTAGATGCTAGATAGATAGCTATCTATAACTCTAGTTCTAGAGAATCTGACACTGTCTTCTGACTTCCACAGGTACCAGACTATACAAGTGGTGCACAGACATACATGTAGGCAACACACCCATACTCATCACATAAAATAAAATAAAATAAAATAAAATAAAATAAAATAAAATAAAATAAAGTTAAGGGCACTGTTGGAGTCTAATTACTTTATATATTCTTATATCTCCCTCATTCTTTGGATATTGTTACTATGTCTGAATTTACATATAGTATTTCCATGATGTTTCAGACTTTCATCAACTACTTATATATGTGTAAGATATGCTTTTTTCTGTGTGTATTTGAAATATATGGCTATGAATATAATTCTGTTCCTTTCTTCAATTAATATGTTGAAATCATAACTTCCAGTAGCCCAAAATGTGAATTTATTCAAAATATGATTACTAGAGATACAATGAGTTAACATGAAAGGCATAGTGAAGAAGCATGTCTCTAAGTCATTGTGATTGGCATATTTATGAAACGAAAATATAGATAAAAACACACAAAAAGTAGTATCATGCAAAAATGAAGACCAAGATGTACAAACCAAGTAATGTTGAAGACCAAACACAAACCACCATGGTGTAAGGAAATGGCACAGGTTGAATTCTGTGTCATAGCTCTCCGCAAGTCCTAACCCTGATGACATCCTTTTTAATTGTTTTCTTGACAATTGCAATCACATTTCTCACTCCTCCAAATCCTCCTTGCCTCACTTCCCACTCAATGTCATATTTTTAACTCAGTTCTTTAGCTTCTCAAGTTATAAAGTGTCAGTGCTTATACTGTTTGTGATACTTTATTACACCAATGCTAACAAATAAACACACATGGGTATATAGCAGTTCTCAGCTAGTATTTGCTTTTAGTTACATAGTAAGCATTTGAAACTTTGTGGGTTATATGCAGCCCCCATGCTGCACTTCTTCTAAGCCCTCTAGCACAGTTGTTCTCAACCTTCCTAATGCAGTGACCCTTTAATATAAAGTTCTTATGTTGTGGTGACTTCCCAACCATAAAACTGTTTTGTTGCAACTTCATAATTGAATTTTGCTGGGTATGAACTGTAATGTAAATGTCTTCATTTTTTGATGTTCTTAGGAATCCACTATGAAAGGGTTTCTAGCTCTAGCTCCTCCTCCTCCTTTTGCTTCTGCTCCTTCTCATGGGACACACACACACACACACACACACACACACAGAGCTTCGTTTTTAAAATCATATAAAAACACTTGAAACAGATTTGACCTAAAATTTTGAGGTCCTGAGCATATATATTTGTGCACTGGGTTTTTTGTTTGTTTGTTTGTTTTGTTTTGTTTTACTAGATGTTATTTTTCTGATATTTTTCACAGTAGTTTATCTTCTCAACAACTGCTTTATTAGCTGGGTGTGATGGCGCACGCCTTTAATCCCAGCACCCGGAAGGCAGAGGCAGCCAGATTTCTGAGTTTGAGGCCAGCCTCTTCTACAAAGTGAGTTCCAGGACAGCCAGGGTCATACAGAGAAACCCTGTCTCGAAAAAAAAAATAATAAAATAAAATAAAATAAAATAAAATAAAAACTGCTTTATTATAGAAAGAATACATGATTTTTTAATCACTTTATTAATGAAAAATTAATTTATTTTCTTTTTTCTTTTTTTTCTTTCTTTTAATGTTTAAAGAAATTTATGTCTTTTTTTATTATTTTCTTTCTTAATTTATTTTCAATGCTTTTAGAACATACAATTTCTATTATATATCTTATATCCTTCAAGGGTTGCTATACAAGATTCCCATGTACAATATGATACTAAATACATATTTAACTATAATGAATACATATAAGTATATTTTACTATTTTAAATATGTATATCACCATTAAGTATATACTATTTTTAATATAGTACTTCACATTATAAATGCAGTTCTTTTACCATTATATGATGTATAGTGTTTCAGTTGTACATATAAATTACAATTTATTTGTCACATTCTAAGCTTAGATTTTTCAAAACCCACTTTTACTAAAGGTTCACCAAAGTTGTGAACCCCTTTATAACCCACCATCCATAGGTAGGGCAAAAAAGATGGTAAATAGGACAAAGGGATGTGGACCTGTTTAGAAGTAGCTTCTTGGGGTGATTCCAATCTCCATTTGTCAGAACACCAGCAGTTCAGTTCATTTGTGTCAGGATACCTAACATGAATCAACAGTGGTGATTCAGTACAATCCAAAAGAAAAAAGTTAGACCTATGCCGAATCAGCACAAGTCAGTGGGGATGACCAGAATCAGCCCAAATGCCAGAAGTTTTCTACTGTGCCTCTCTCAATGAAGCAAAGATCAGTGAAGACATAAGACAAAGTGTGCAAAGCTAACTATAAACACTGCATCACTGTCCATTGAGTCTTATTTATACTCTCTTCAAACACTGTGTGTCCTCCCACATGTCTTGCCTTAGCAAACCAACATGTGAGTCTGCATCACATGACATTACCAAAAACTTCCACTTCATCACATACTGTAACAAGAGGAACAGTTCATTCATCTAGTTCTCAACAATGGATGAAGAAATATCAATCAGGCACTGAGCACTGTTTTAAATGCCATGGAGCCAGCAGAGAAAAATGCATTATGTCTTCAAAGATCTTACATTCCAATGGAAAGACACAGTAAACCAAAAAACTTGTATTGTATCAGGTGGCCATAGAGGTTGCAATATTTATTCTTCAGAATGATATGTCCTTCCTGTTCCTTCATTCAATTGTTTTGTTGATTTCCCCTAGAGTTTGCACAAATTTCACATTATCTGAAAAATCTTCCCCTGCTTTGTGTAAAACAACTTTGTACCTCAAAAGTTTTATTATATTTCTACAACCTATATGGCTTGTCTGATAAAATACAAATTAGTTGAACAGTTTATATAGTATTTACAGAAAATAATTATCAAAGAACTGGAACTTATTTCTAAATTATAAGTGGTTTTAAAATAGAAACGAAAAGCTTTGCTCAATTCTTGCTGGTTAATCATTTTGTCATCCATAGATCTCCAACTAGATATGTAGTTGAAAACCAACTATGACTAATTATAACTAGAAATACACTTTCTTCAATGAGATGGATAGAAAAGAGATGTTAAGGTATTGGTTCATGCAATTGTGGATGTTTGATTAATGCAAAATATGAAAAGCAAGGTTGTGGCAAGTTGGATATCCACAAAAGATCTGTAGTTTTGAGTCCAAAGGTGCTTTGATTGGAGAATTTTTTATGCTCAAGGGAAGCTGTTCTTTGATCAAAATGGATTAGGCACACTCATACATGGAAGATGAAAGCTTTGCCACAAATCTAAAAACCACTTTCATAGAAATAATCAGAATTGATGTTTGAGGATTGATGAGAGATAGCAGGTTAGAGATATTAAACACTTCCTTGTGATCCACATAGCAAAAGTAAAATGTCAGAGGAGTATTTCACAAGTATGTGCACACTTGTGCATATACACCTACATATATATCAACACACACACACACACACACACACACACACACACACACACACACACACATTGTACACACATATATGCCCTTCCTCCAGCCTTGAGCAGGCTAAATTGACTGTGTTTGCCACAGTTAGATCTTAATGACCCAGATGGAGTCTTCATCATTGCCTTACCTGCAATTCCCTACAGGAGTAGACTGCCTGCTGAGCTTGCTTTGCAACATGATCCAGCTGAAACAAAGGATGGGTCTGTGGTCTTTCCCTATGTAAACACAGTGCTGATTATTAAACTTTGAGGCTTGATTAGCAAATTTGTCTTGGCTTCATCCTTCTCTCACACTCTGTCCTTTTTCATTTCTAACCCCCTTTCAGGTAGACCCAGTTCTCCGTGGCTGCTGGATGGCTACAGGTGGCACCTGAGTGAGTGGACTGAAAATGGGGGAGCCCTCTGAGAAATGGTGTCTTGGGTGAAGCTCCACAAAAAGAGGAAGAAGTTACAGTATCTTGCATGGTAAGCAATGAACAGCATTAATGTTAACACTAGATACAAATTTTATTTTCTAGAGGTTGTTGTTGCAGTAGGCACATTAAGAGGATACAGCTAGCTGAACAGGGGTTGATCTAATGCTGATTTCACCTAGGGGTGACAGCGCATTGGAACAGGGAAATTCTATATAGGCATTTGTCTGCATCAGATGAGAGGAGCAGGGGGAAAAAAGCAGATGTCAGAAAAATTTTTAGCTCAAGTAGATTTATGCTGTGCATGATTCCCAGAAGTAGGAACAGAACATATACAAATGACATGATAAAGAGAGGGAAAGAGAGAGAATAGGTCTCAGAAAAGCAGTTGTCTCCTATCTGGGACACTTTAGCAAAAAAAGAAGTAAAATGGATATAAGCTATTTCAGAGCTCTCCTAGGGACAGGAGGAAATCTCTCTGGCTCCTACTGGAGATATCCTTAGTTAAGGTTCACGTTCTCTTCCCTCTCTGTCAATTTTCTGTCCTTGGTTTACCAGTCTGTTCACATGTGTCAATTTATGTCTATTTTTTGTTTTGTTGTTTGAATGATTGTTGTTCTGTGTTTCATGTTGGAAAAAAATGGTTAAAACTTAATCTGCTAGCTATCCACCCCTTGATTTAGTTTAACTTGTTTGAAAAGGCAGTCTCAATTGGAATTGGAACTCTGCACTGTAGTTGGAGAAGCACAGCTGGAGAAGTCTTGCTAGGGGCTGATTAGAAAAATCTCTGCAATTGTGTTTATTGGGTTCAGCAAGTGACAAGGTGCTTTTTCTCTTGAAATTATAGCTAGAAAGGATAAGAAAATTTTGTTTGGTCTAAATATATAGGATGTGTGTAATCACTTCATTTTTGTTTCTGACTAGTTTTAAAAGTATAAATATGTTCTTTTTGTCTTGTTATAGAGTATTGGCTTATAAGTTATTGGGTATGATTAGAAATTTGTAACACTGGTAACGGAAAGTTAGCTTAAAAGTCAGGGTTGGAATCATTCTAAACAACAACACACAACATGAGCCAACCCAGGAAAACAGGTCTTTTAAGATACTTCTAAATTGGGATAATATTTTATGTAATTCTTATCCTAGAAATCAGACTAGGATTTAGGTCAATGTCTCTTTGCAGTATTGGGGGGGTGCACTGTTGAGAGATCATGTGCAGGAACTGGCAGCAAAAATACTTTGTAGCATGGGGGTGATATACTGGGTGTTGATTTTGCAGAGACAAAATTGTTCAGTGATTGAGTTTTGCTTCCCAAATTTGTGGTTGTGCTCTGGTGTTACAAAAGAAAGTTAAAAATTATAGTCAAACTGCCAGTGTTCCATTGTCTACAGTTTGCAGTTAAATCACAGGCTCAGGATTCTATCTCATCTATATTTGTAATTAAGAAAAAAAATTAATCAAGTGGAGATGATTGCAAGAGTAATACAAGTCTGCTCCCCCTTTAAAGGAGTTTAAACTCCTCAGTGGGAGTTTATCTAGCAGGGTATCCAGGAAATGCTAAAAGCAGCTGGTAGAATTTTTGGAGATAGAAATTAGACAATCAGGGTCTGGCTATGGCTGCTGCCTTGCAAGGGACTACAGTACAAGCAATGCTTTCACAGTGCAAAGGTGATTAGGAATATTTTAAATATGGAGGGGCAGGGCATAGGTCATTTTAGGAAAGACTGTCCAAAAAATAGAGGCATAGACAGGCAGCAGTATCACTACCCTGGAACCTGTCCTCACTGCAAGAAGGATAATTTGGACCCCAGGAAATAGGCCTAAATTAAGAAACATTTACATTTGAGTTAATGCAAAGCTCAGAGCAGACTCAGTAGAGGCTTGTGTAGCATTCTTTTGTAATCCTGATCATTGTAAAGGGTTTGCTTTTATCAAGTTTGTAATTTTAAAGGACACATGAAGTGATATCATTGGAAAGTTTTGCCTCAAGGAATGGCTAATAGCCTTCTGCTTCTGTACAAGAACTTAGGATTTTGAATGGTTCAGTGTATATTATTCATTATATGGACGGTGTTTTATTAGTTGGTACCTCTGATGGAGTTTTACTACAAGCCTATGCTTTTCTTATACAGCAAGCTTTAAAATTTTAGAGAAGTTGTTACTCCAGAAAAGATTCAAAGGCAATAACTTTTTCAATATTTGGGACCTCAGTTATATCCTAAACAAATTGTGGAACAGAATATTCAAATAAGAAAAGATAGTTTACTTACTTTAAAAAGATTCTAGGAGATGTTAATTAGATAAGACCTTACCTTAAGCTTGCCACAAGAAATTTTAAACCTCTGTTTGATATTCTCAAGGAGAATGCAAATTCTAACTATCCTGGAAAATTAACTTATGAGGGACAAATAGTTTTGCAGAAAGTAGAGGAAGTTATTAGCCAACAACAGATACATTAAATAGACTGATCAATTGTTGGCTGTTTGTGTTATTGCTACTCATGTAGCCACAGCAACTCATTGGCAAAAGAGACCATTAATGTGGATTCATCGTTTTTCATCTCCAAGTAAAGTTTTAGCATCCTATTATGAAGATGTTGCTGTGTTAATACAGAATTGTAGGATAGAATAATGAAATTATTTTAGAAAGAATGTCTTAAGAACCTGATGACACATTTATTCCTTATTTCAAATGGAAATTAAATTGATTATTGGAGAATACTGACATTTGGCATGTGCAAACTTTTCAGGCAAAACTGTCAAGTTGTTACAATTTCCTCTATTCATGCTTTTGTATTTCCTGTAAGTTTGCATATATAGCCAATAGAGAAAGTGCTTACTATATTTACAAGTGGCTCATCTAAGGGGAAGACAGCACATGCAATTGGATCACATGTTCATTCTCTTGAGTTTCTCCACATGATTCACAAATAATTGAATTATGTGTTGTAGCCACTGGTTTAAAGTTGAAAAATCAAGCTTTTAATTTGTATACTGATAGCCAATAATGTTTACAATTGCTTAAAATTGTTCCTTTTTCAAAATACTCATGAAAGGATATAGGTACAGAGACAAAATTTAGAGCTAAGATGAAAGGATGGACTATCCAGAGTCTACCCCATTCGGGAGTCCATCCCATCATCAGCCACCAAACCTAGATACTAATGCTCATGCCAACAAGATTCTGCTGAAGGGACCCTGATATT
>NC_034613.1:11347410-11349057 GCF_900095145.1 Mus pahari | reverse complement strand
ATACAGAGAAACCCTGTCTCAAAAAAAAAAAAAAAAAAAAAAAAAAAAACGGTTGCAAGACCAAGGGGGATCTCTTCACAACGATGATTCCTCAGAAAACGGGACATAGTACTACTGGCAGATTCAACAATACTTCTTCTAGGTATGTACCCAGAAGATGTTCCAACATGTAATAAGGACACATGCTCCACTATGTTCATAGCTGCCTTATATATAGTAGCCATATGCTGGAAAGAACCCAAATGTCCCTCAACAGAGGAATGGATACAGAAAATGTGGTGCATTTACACAATGGAGTACTACTCAGGCAACCAATTCTTGATCTTATAGCACAAGCCACTGGTGTTATCTTCAGGAATTTTTCCCCTGTGCCCATATCTTCAAGGCATTTCCCCACTTTCTCCTCTATAAGTTTCAGTGTCTCTGGTTTTATTTAGAGTTCCTTGATCAACTTAGACTTGAGCTTTGTACAAGGAGATAAGAATGGGTCAATTCAGGAGGCCGCCAAGGGCCCTAGAGTACTCTCCATGCCTGAGATCCTCGGGATCACCTCAGGATCATGGGTGAGTGGAACACAACATCAGCTCCAAAGGATCAAGGAAGGTTTTGTGCCATCAGGAATAGGGACAAAAGAATCCCGCCCAAACAGAGACTGGGATTCTTTCCAGTCGGGCCCAGCTCTGCTGATTTCTGCACAAACCCAGCCAAGGGGGTAAATGGCCCCAGAGGACTCTCAAAGCCACAGAACCCCTAGCACACCCAGGATCTCCTGATCACTAGAGAGCACATGGGCGACAGAAGCAATGAGCTTCTTGGACAGGGTCCTGTTGGGCCTTCATCCTCAGCCAGGAGGCAGAGCTGAGAACCAGATGCCTGGGAACCTTCCTTGCCAGAGGAGAGTCGGGCTGCAAGGAGGGCTATGACCCCAGGACTCAGGAGGTAGATCAGAGCTCCAGACTTCTGGACACCTGCCTGGCAAGAGGAGATCTTGCATGCAAAGACCACTCAGACCACTGGGACTCAGGTGAGAGTTGGAATTCCAGGAATGCTGACAGAGTCTAACAGAATCACAGGAGGATCAAGTTCCAGCCAAAGACAGCTTGAACATTAATACCTGATATTACCAGATGGTGAAAGGCAACCATAAGAATCTGACTAATGGAAACCAAGAACACTGGACATCATCCCAGTACGCCCACAACAGCAAGTCCTGAATACCCCAACACACCCTAAAAGCAAGACTCAGATTTAAAATCATGTCTCATGGTGGTGGTAGAAGATTTTAAGTAGTGCATTAAAACTCACTTAAAGAAATACAGGAGAATATTGCTAAACAGGTAAAAGCCCTTAAAAAGGAAACAAAAATCCCTCAAAGAATTACAGGAGAGCACTGCCAAACAGGTAGAAGTGCTTAAAGAACTACAGGCAAACACTGCTAAACAGGTAGAAGAAGAAACAGAAAAATCCCTTAAAGAATTACTGGAAAACACAAACAAACAGGTGATTGAATTGATTACCATATAAGATCTAAAAATGGAAGAAGAAACAATGAAGAAAACCCATATGGGGGACAACTGTGTAGATAGAAACCCTAGGAAAGAAATCAGGAAGCATAGATGTGAGCATCAGCAACAGAATATAAGAGAT
>NC_034613.1:11324805-11346613 GCF_900095145.1 Mus pahari | reverse complement strand
AATATCTATGCTCCAAATACAAGAGCAGCAACATTCATTAAAGTAACTTTAGTAAAGCTCAAAGCATACAGTGTACATCACAAAATAATAGTGGGAGACTTCAACACCCCACTCTCACCAATGGAAAGATCCTGGAAACAGAAATTTAACAGAGACACATGGACACTAACAGAAGTTATGAAACAAATGGATTCAACAGATATCTACAGAACATTATATCCTAAAAGAAAAGGATATAACTTCTTCTCAGCACCTCATGGTACCTCCTCCAAAACTGAGCATATAATTGGTCACAAAATGGGCGTCAACAGATACAAAAATATTGAAATTATCCCATGCAGCCTATCAGATCACCACAGACTAAGGCTGATCTTCAACAACAACATAAATAATAGAAAGCCAACATTCATGTGGAAAATGATCAACACTCTACTCAATGATACTTTGGTCAAGAAGAAATAAAGAAAGAAATTAAAGACTTTTTAGAGTTTAATGAAAATGAAGCCACAACATACCCAAACTTATGGGACACAGTGAAAGCAGTCCTAAGAGGAAAAGTCATAGTCCCGAATGTCTCCAAAAATTAACTAGAGAAATCATACACTAGCAGCCTGACAGCACACCTAGAAGGTCTAGAATGAAAGGAAGGAAATTTACCCAAGAGGATTAGACTGCAGGACATAATCAAACTTAGGGCTAAAATCAACCAAGTGGAAACAAAAAGAACTCTTCAAAGAATCAACCAAACCAGGAGCTGGTTCTTTGAGAAAATCAACAAGATAGATAAACCCTTAGCCAGAATAACTAGAGGGCACATAGACAGTATCTTAACTAACAAAATCAGAAATAAAAAAAGGAGACATAACTACAGAACCTGAGTAAATCCAACCCATCATCAGATCCTATTACAAAAGGCTATACTCAACAAAACTGGAAAACCTGGATGAAATGGACAACTTCCTAGAGAGATACCAGGTACCAAAGTTAAATCAGTATCAGATTAATTATCTTAACAGTCCCATTTCCCCTAAAGAAATAGAAGCAGTCACTAATAGCATTCCAACCAAAACAACTCGAGCACCAGATGGGTTTAGTGCAGAGTTCTATCAGACCTTCAAAGAAGACCTAATTCCAACTCTCCTTAAACTATTCTAGAAAATAGAAACAGAAGGTACTCTGCCCAATTCATTCTATTAAGCCACAATTACTCTGATATCTAAGGCACACGAAGATTCAACAAAAAAGAGAACTTCAGACCAATTTCCCTTATGAATATCAATGCAAAAATACTCAATAAAATCTTCGCAAACCAAATCCAAGAACATATCAAAACGATCATCCATCATGATCAAGTAGACTTCCTAACAGGGATGCAGACATGTTTTAAAATACAGAAATCCATCAATGTAATACACTACATAAACAAACTCAAAGACAAATTTACATAATCATCTCATTAGATGCTGAGAAAGCATTTGACAAAATCCAATACCCCTTTATGATAAAAGTTATGGAAAGATCAGGAATTCAAGGCCCATACCTAAACGTAATAAAAGCAATATACAACAAACAAGTAGCCAACATAAAAGTAAATGGAGAGAAGTTGGAGGCAATCCCACAACTAGATAAGGCCTAGACAAGGTTGTCCACTTTCTCCCTACCTATTCAGTATAGTACTTGAAGTCCTAGCCATAGCAATTCGACAACAAAAGGAAATCAAATTGGGTTACAAATTGGAAAGGAAGAAGTCAAAATATTACTATTTGCAGATGATATGATAGTATATATAAGTGATCCTAAAATTTCTACCAGAGACCTCCTAAACCTGATAAACAGGTTCAGTGCAGTAGGTGGATATAAAATTAACTCCAACAAATCAGTGGCCTTTCTCTACACAAAAGATAAACAGGATGAGAAAGAAATTAGGGAAATAACACCCTTCAAAATAATCACAAATAATATAAAAAAAACCTTGCTGTGATTATAAATAAGGAAGTGGAAGATCTGTATGACAAGAACTTCAAGTCTCTGAAGAAAGAAATTGAATATCTCAGAAGATGGAAAGATCTCCCATGCTCATGGATTGGCATGATTAAAATAGGAAAAATGGTTATCCTGCCAAAAGCAATCTACAGATTCAATGCAATCCCCATCAAAATTCCAACTTAATTCTTCGCCAAGTTAGAAATTGCAATTTGCAAATTCATCTGGAATAACAAAAAACCTAGCAGCAAAAACTGTTCTCAACAATAAAAAAACCTCTGATAGAATCACCATTGCTGACTTCATGCTGTAATACACATCAACTGTGATAAAAACTGCATGGTACTGGTATAGCTACAGACAGGCAGATCAATGGAATTAAATTGAATACCCAGAAATGAACCCATACAACTATGGTCACTTGACCAGGGAGCCAAAACCATCCAGTAGAAAAAAAGGCAGCATTTTCAACAAATTGTGTTGGCACAACTGGCGGTTATCATGTAGAAGAATGAAAATTGATCCATTCTTATCTCCTTGTACACAGTTCAAGTTTAAGTGGATCAAAGAACTCCACATAAAACCAGAGATACTGAAATTTATAGAGTAAAAAGTGGGGAAAAGCCTCAAAAATATGGGTACAGGGGAAAAATTCCTAAACAGAAGTGCAATGGCTTATAATGTAAGATCAAGAATAGACAAATGGGACCTCATAAAATTACAATGTTTCTGTAAGGTAAAAGACATTGTCAACAAGACAAAAGGCCACCAACGGATTGGGAACGAATTTTTACCAGTCCTAAATTTGATAGTGAACTAATATACAATATATACAAATAGCTCAAGAAACTGGACTCCAGAAATTCAAATAACCCCATTAAAAATGGGGTACAGAGCTAAACAAAGAATTCTCAACTGAGGAATACCAAAGACCGGAGAGACACTTGAAAAAAATGTTCAACATCCTAAATCGTCAGGGAAATGCAAATCAAAACAACCTTGAGATTCTACCTCACACCAGNCAGAATGGCTAATATCAAAAATTCAGGTGACAGCAGATGCTGGCAAGGATGTGGAGAAAGAGGAAGACTCCTCCATTGCTGGTGGGATTACAAGCTTTTACAACAACTCTGCAAATCAACTGGCGGTTCATCAGAAAATTGGACATAATACTATTGGAATATCCAGCAATACCTTCCTACTCATATACCCAGAAGATGTTCCAACTGGCAATAAGGACATATGCTCCACTGTGTTCATAGCAGTGTTATTTATAATAGCCAGAAGCTGGAAAGAACCCAGNTGTCCCTCAANAGAGGAATGGATACAGAAANTGTGGTACATTTACACAATGGAGTACTACTCAGCTATTAAAAACAATGAATTTATGAANTTCTTGGGCAAATGGATCTATCTGGAGGATATCATTCTGAGTGAGGTAACCCAATTACAAAAGAAGTCACTTGATATGCACTCACTCATAAGTGGATATTAGCTCAGAAACTTAGAATATCCAAGATACAATTTGCAAAACACAAGAAAATCAAGAAGAAGTAAGACTAACATGTGGATACTTCATTCCTCCTTAGAATAGGGAATAAAATACCCATGGAAGGAGTTACAGAGACAAAGTGTGGAGCTAAGACAAAACGATGGACCATCCAGAGACTACCCCACCTGGGGATCCCTCACATAATCAGCCACCAAATGCAGACACAATTGCACATGCTAGCAAGATTTTGCTGAAAGGACCCTGATATAGCTGTCTCCTGTGAGGCTAGGCCAGTGCCTGACAAATACAGAAATGGATGCTCACAGTCATCTATTGGATGGAGCACAGGGCCCCCAATGGAAGATCTAGAGAAAGTACCCATGGAGCTGTAGGGGGCTGCAACCCTGTAGGTGGAACAACAATATGAACTAACCAGTACCCCCAGAGTTCGTGTCTCTAGTTGCATATGTATCAGAACATGGCCTAGTTGGCCATCATTGGGAAGAGAGGCCCTTTAGTCATGCAAACTTTATATGCCCCAGTATAGGGGAATGCCAGGGCCAAGAAGTGGGAGTGGATGGGTAGGGAAGCATGGCAGGGCGAGGATATAGGGGACTTTCAGGATACCATTTGAAATGTAAATGAAGAAAATATCTCATAAAAAATTGAAAAAATAAAATGATTGGGTCAATTCGCATTCTTTTATATGCTAACCTCCAGTTGACCCAGCACCATTTTCTTTGAAGATGCTGTCCTCTTTCAACTGGATTGTTTTAGCTCCTTTGCCAAAGTTCAAGTGACCATAGGTATGTGGGATCCTTTCTTGGTCTTCAATTCTGTACCGTTGATCTACCTGTCTGTCATTGTACCAATACCATGCAGTTTTTATCACAATTGCTCTGTAGTTCATTTGGAGGTCGGGCATGGTGATTCCAGCAGAGGTTCTTTTATTGTTGAGAATAGTTTTTGCTATCCTATGTTTTTGTTATTC
The DNA here is from genome assembly GCF_900095145.1 of Mus pahari. Classification (NCBI taxonomy): domain Eukaryota; kingdom Metazoa; phylum Chordata; class Mammalia; order Rodentia; family Muridae; genus Mus; species Mus pahari. The sequence continues at coordinate 11,342,147 of NC_034613.1, read as the reverse complement.
CAGATGAAATTGCAAATTACCCTTTCTAACTCAGTGAAGAATTGAGTTGGAATTTTGATGGGGATTGCATTGAATCTGTAGATTGCTTTAGGCAAGATAGCCATTTTTACTATATTAATTGTTCTAATCCATGAACATGGGAGATCTTTTCATCTTCTGAGATCTTCTTCAATTTCTTTCTTTAAAGACTTGAAGTTCTTATCATACAGATCTTTCACTTCCTTATTTATAATCACACCAAGGTTTTTTTTTTATATATTATTTGTGACTATTTTGAAGGGTGTTTTCCCCTAATTTCTTTCTCATCCTGTTTATCCTTTTTGTAGAGAAAGGTCACTGATTTTTTTGTGTTAATTTTATATCTAGCTACTTCACTGAAGTTGTTTATCATGTTTAGCAGTTCTCTGGTGGAATTTTTGCAGTCACTTACATATACTATCATATCATCTGTACATACTGATATTTTGACTTCTTACTTGCCAATTTGTATTCCTTTGATCTCTTTCTGTTTTTGAATTGCTCTGGCTAGGACATCAAGTACTATATTGAATAGGTAGGAAGAAAGTGAGCAGCATTTTCTAGCCCCTCATTTTCGTGGGATTGCTTCCAGCTTCTCTCCATTTAGTTTGATGTTGGCTACTGGTTTGCTGTATATTGCTTTTATTATGTTTAGGTATGAGCCTTGAATTCCTGATATTTCCAAGATTTTTATCATGAAGGGGTGAGTGTGTTGGACTTTGTCAAATGGTTTCTCAGCATCTAATGAGATGATCATGTGGTTTTTGTCTTTGAGTTTTTTTATATACTGAATTAGATTGATGGATTTGTATATATTGAACAACACAGTATTGGGAGTGGGTGGGTAGGGGAACAGGGGCGGGGCGGAGTATAGGGAACTTTCGGGATAGCATTTGAAATGTAAATAAAGAAAATTAAAAAAAACTGGAAAAAAAATAAAATGCTAAGTGCATCTCTCTAAGCCCCCCCCAAAGTATTGTTGAACTCTCTTAATTCTTTTTGTATTTTTGACTCAAATCCCTAGTGATATATTATTTACAAATATTGTATCATTTCAAGATAATTATATTTTTTAACTTTCTTAATGGTGTCTTCCTTTTGTGCATTTAACAGTATACTAAGAAGTGTTTGCTAAATACAACATCGTATTATATTTTTAACTTTTAAAAAAAATTTATACCACGATCCATTTGAATGAAAGTAGAAGTTCCAATTTATTCTTCTCTAGGTGGCTCTCTAGTAGTCCCCTCAATACTTGTTTAGAAAGAAGTCTTTATTCCTCTTAAATAAATAGTCTTACCACATTTTTAATGACTGTTCTGGCTTTTTTGGTACCTTGAATTTCCATATGAATCTCAGATCAGTTCAATTGAGGAGGTAAAGCTACCTCCATGACATCTAAGTCTTCCAACCAGTGAACATGGACTGCCCATCTACTTATTTAGAAATTTTATGTAAATCCCAATAGGGATGGAATCCAAGACACTGAAACATGGTAAGCAAGTGCTCTACCACTGAACTACATCCCAGGCCTTGTATTTTTGAGACATAATTTTACTGAGTAGTTCCGGCTAGACTTGAACTCATTATTTTGTTCAGACTAGCTTTTAACATGATTATCCTTTCTCAGTTCCCTGAGTACTGGGATATAGGCATGTACCATCATGTCCAGTTTAATTAGTATTTTAAAATTTTCTTTCAATACTATTGTTACAAGTTTTGTGTTTCTTTTGTTAAATTTATTGCTCAGGCTTTCATTATTTTGTTGATATTATACATGTAATTGTGTCCATAATTTCGTTTCTGTAACTTTACATTTTTCAAATGTGTAGAAATACACTTAACTACTACCTATAATGATGTTGTACCCTGTAACATGTTGAATTTGTTAACTCCAGTAGATTTTGTAGTATAATTCTTAGAATTTTGTATAAAGATCGTGTCACTTATAGAGATGGCTTTATTGTTCCTTCTCAATTTGATACCTTTTTTTTGTCTGTTTCCTAAATATTTTGACTAGCCTTTTTAGAAGAGAAGATAGTTGTGATGAGGAAGGGACACATTTTCTTGTTTCTTATATTAGATGGAAATTTCAGCATTTCACCATTTAGATGAAATCTAATGCATTAATTTTGGCATGGCCACAGAAGATTTCACCATTCAGTATAACATTAGCTGGTATTTTTTGTTTGTTTGTCTTTTATTATATATTTGTTTTGAATATGCTCTTTTATTCCCAGATCACTAAATGATTTTTATCACACAGTGATATTGAACTTTAATGGATACTATTTTGGAGTTTATTGAGGCAATTTTGTGGTTTGGCTTTCATTCCATTGATATGGTTCATTTTTAAAAATTGACTTTAGGACAGGAAGCTACTCCACATTCCTAAAATAAATTCTCCTTGACCATATTGCATAATTCTTTTAATTGATCTATTTTAGACTCTAATGTTTTATTGAGATACATATCAGATATTTGGGGGGGAGATTAATCTTGTGTGTTCAGGGTACTAGTCATTATGTTTTTTGTCTCTAGGAGGCAAAGTAAATCCTAATATGTAGAATGCATGCTTACTTATCTCCTTGAATATCTGTACGTTCCTTCTACAATTGGCTAATTATAGAGAAGAGGCAAATGAAGCTCTTTTTTAAAGTATTCATGGTCCCTACCAAGTGTCAGCATTTAGGAACCACCATTATCCTTCCCACATACTATGTACAGGTTTCTTACCAGCATCAACTGTTTTAGTCAAAATTATAAAGCAATGCTTTGTCTGGAAGAATATACTTGGTGCTAGGCCTCCTTGCTATGCTCTCTCCCTCCTCCATACCTTGGATTCCTATTTTTGTGACTAGATTCTGGCTTAACTCAGGGTTGTATCCAGACTGCTGGTAACCTCTGGTACTACAGTTATTTCAGCCCCAGATGAAACACAAAGAGATGAACTACAGGTGCTTTATTCCAAATCTAGCTCTATCATGTACAAGCACTAAACACTATAGGATTATTTCCTTATCAACAGAAGGGAGTAATAATGCTTACATCACAGAATTGTTGTCAGAATTCAATTGTGGTTAAAGGTAACTATCACATATTAAAGGCTCCACAGATGGTTAATATTTGTAAAAAAATAACAATTATGTATCTGAAGCAGGAGGATTACCATGAGCCTCAGGACATCCTGAGATATATAATAAGTTGTAGAACTATATAGTGAGACTCTGTCCTCATCTCTCCAAATAATGATAGTAACTGGACTTGTCCTAGTTTCTACCAGTTCCTGGCTAGGAAAAAGTAGCAGGATCCATCAGGAGGCAGTTGATGATGGTGAAGATATTTACATTTACCTCCAGGGAAACTGAGGTACCATTTGCCTGACTTCCAGAATTTACACTTTAATGTAACACAGTCTTCTTTTATATGAACATAGATTATCACATAACTAAAATTCCAAAAAATAATAAAGAAAAAAGTAACTTAGAAAGAATGTAATAACTGCTTGAACATCAAATACTTGCTAAAGCACCAGGTGTTTACTAATTAAGTATGAATGGATCAAAACTTCTACATAGTTAATTTCTTTTTAATATACAAGGGTTTGATAATTAAAGGACACAATCTTTGTAAAATATCAGTTCTCCTGCCCAAACCTCAACATTTGCAAAGTTCTTTATAGTAATAGGATTCTCTAACACATCAATCCTACTCAGCATTAACTCAGTCCTTTAGAATGGGCTGTACTCCCTCTTTTACCTCCTTCAAATATGTAAAGAAGTTACCAAAGCCTGAATGGAAGAAAATAAGTTTATTTGATTAAGTGCCTGAAACCCTAATTCTAGAAATTTCTCAATAATGTCTATTGTTAAAATTATTACTCACTTTCTATATAAAAAAATAAGACATTTAAATACATGGTTCATTGATTCTTCCTAATAGCCTTTGGAAATGTGCTATGAATACCTCTGCCTTAAAATGCAGAAATTGGGCCCTATGGAGAGTAGGTAAAATTATAACATACCATATTCTTAGTCTCTAGAGCCTCTACTTCCAAAACTGGCATTTGTCTTTGATGAAGAAGTCTTGTGCTAGAATTAATGGAGAAGGCCCACTGCAAACTGAGCCCAATTTCCATCTATCCGCAAACCATGGGGTTAGGAGTATGGCTTCTCTTCCCACCTCCATTATTCATTCCCTGAACCCTCTTTCACTTACTGCCTCCCATTCTCTAAGTCAAGTCAATCAATGAGCTTATCAAATTATTTAAAATATTGTTCTCTTGAATCATATACACAGTTTACAGCAATTCATCATGGCTGAAGTGGCTTTACCAGATTTTGGAAGTTGTACATAGTTGTAGTTATGATTATTGACACAAAATAATCCATGGAATCTAGTATTAGTTTTTCTAGCAATGGTTTTGCCTTTCATCAAAAATAGCTAAAGTTTAATGTGTTCTACACTTTTCAATACCTCAGATATATGACCTTTTAAGTAAAGCAATACATACTTCAAATTATAAATGCTGAGAATATTTAAAATATTTAGGATTTCAGATGAAGGCAGAGGGGGTTTACTTATCATTTGAAATATATTTCTTAGCATCTTGTAATTATTTCAATTCCTAGACCTTTAAAAGCTAACTTGGTACAGTGAATTCTTTCTGTGCTAAGAAATTGAGATATGTGATTTTAGTCTACTTATAATTGAACAAAATATGGTTGTATGGATGGTAGGAGAAGATACAAGACTCCTGGGTCAGAGATGGGTAATTAATTTCAGGAAGGATCAGAAAGTAGGCTGCAAGCACATCAGTGAAAGTTTCCTGAGGAGGAGCTCTCATAAGGTGCTGGGGAGAGGGCCAGGTAACATCTGCACATTTAGGAAAATATAGATCTTTTAAAAGTGAAAAACAAGCATTTCTAGTCTTTTCGCAGGAGCAAAACACCACATTACATAGCTATTCTTGAAATTTTAACCTGGAGCAGAAAACAGTCTTATTTTGCTTACAAGATACACAGAAACAGAGAGACCTGTGGAAGTATTCAATGTCTGAAATATGATTCAGACAGGTAAATGGGACTCAACTAAACTCTACAGGGAAATTTGCTGAACTAGTGCTGTAGTGAAATGGCTGCTGTGAATTGGTAAGAAAACTGGGGCTGAAAACATTCAATTGTGAATTGTTTCATTCAACATTAATACCTACAATTGTGTGTGTGTGTGTGTGTGTGTGTGTGTGTGTGTGTTTGAGAGAAAGAGAGAGAGAGAGAGAGAGAGAGAGAGAGATCCTGTTTAGTCTGCTATTTCTTCCCTTCCTCTCATATTTAGATTATCTGCTATTGTTAAAAAAAAAAAGTCCCCAAAGCCTAGTGGCTAAAAAGAATATATTACTAGGATCAATTATTCTGTGGGTTGAATGGGCACAGCCTGGTGGTCCTTTGTTTCTCCCAGGTGGTTAGACTCTGATGGCAGCTGGAGTCATTAGGTGACTCAACTGAGTGAGACATCCAAAATGGATTCTTTAGCCACGTCTGTCTCATCTGCCAAGATCTAAGAAACAGCTAATGGTTTTTCAGGTTTTTCCCTCTCCATCCAGCTTCTTCATGTGGCTTCCTCAAAGGACAGTAGTTTAGGGGTAGTCTGACTTTTTACAGGACAACTGGCTTCCTTGAGAGCAAGTAGTCAAAGAGAGCCAGGTAGAAACTACAAGGCTTTTCTTTACCACCAGAACAAGGGATTTCACCCAAGGGGAAACACCAGGAGATTCAGAATGTGGGAGGTTAGGAGCACCTCTGGTGACTATCACATGAAGGAAAATTCGAATCTAGCTAAAAATCAAATGTGCATTTGTTCACCCGGCTAGGACTCTATTTTTAAACAAATATAATTACCTAAAATACAATCTAGTGTTTTGGTTATGCACAGCAGAACCAGAGTTTCTTTTTATAAAACAAAAGAGGAAAAAAAGAACTTTGAACTTAAATTATCATCTCTAAACTTGACTCCCATTTATTGGAGGATTTCGATAACAGCCCAGACTTTGTTCTGTTGCTGGCTGGAGGCAGACCTGACACCATTCTAGGGCTGACAAACAAAAAAAGGTGAGCGTATCTGACACGACTCACTTTGGTAGCAGTGTTTACCACCCAGGTATGGCCTGGCAAAGCAGACCACCCTCCCTTTCAAATGCACCCAGGCTCACCCACAACCTGAAGCATTTCCTTGATCCTTTCAGATATGAAGGACTGAATGCACATCCAAACTCGTTCCAGTGAGAGACATTTAGTTTGAGTCTTTGGCAAAATGTTGGCTGGCAAAGTCATCTGGCTGGCACATTCCTCCAGCATCAAGTTATGGCACTGCCACCTCTCCTCAGTAGCATTTTGAAATTTCATTTTGCACACCCTGTACAATGTGAGTCACTCGGCTTGCAGAGGAGGAGGAGGAGGAGGCAGCCATCTGCTAGTCATGAGAAGATGACAAATACCCTGCCCTTCGAATTTCCAACCTCATTTCACAATATTTAAGTAAACACATTTTGTAACCACTTTTTTTTCAGAGTTCCATAGGGTTTGACATGATTTTTTGTAAACACTGTATGAAGCTTCCTTTTCTCTTTTCCTTCAAATAACTGTATCTTTTGATTACTGAAACGATGCTGATGGCAAGCATTGCCAAGTGCTGAAGTATTAAATAGCCAGAACAAAAAGAATACACATCTGAATCACATAATTAAGCCCCATGGCATTTCAGAACAACTGTGGCAAGAGACCTCTCCACCACGCACAACTCCATGGTGACCCCTGCTGTCTGCCTGCAAAAATCCCCAACTATTACCACCTATCAGAAAGAAAAAAAGGAAAGAGGAGGAGGAGGAGGAGGAGGAGGAGGAGAAAAGAAAAGAAGGAAGGGAAAAAAAGAGTTTCCAAAAGAGAAAAGCAGGTGTAAAGGTGTGGACCCAAACACTGGGGCCTGAAGCTGCTTCAAGTTTGGCTGCATACCTCCTAAAACCCAAAAGAAGTGCAGAATCTGTAGCAAGAAAGACTACAGATTGCTTTTTGTTGTTGTTGTTGTTGTTGTTTTGTTTTGTTTTGTTTTGTTTTTCCGAGACAAGGTTTCTCTGTATAGCTCTGGCTGTCCTGGAACTCACTTTATAGACCAGGCTGGCCTCGAACTTAGAAATCCGCCTGCCTCTGCCTCCCAAGTGCTGGGATTAAAGGGGTGTGCCACCACGCCCGGCAAGACTACAGCTTTTTAAGTCAGAGAATGTCTTGCTATAAATATTTAAACAAACTTCCTATGGAGTTCTGGTAGCATATCCCAGGTGGTACAAGGACTGGCATACCCTTAAGATTTGCACAGCCACCAAATAGCTGTTTCACCAAAAGCTGTTTCTATTAACTTTGGTGAGGAAAAAGGTGGGTGCCACTGAGAAAATGAAATACATTTCTGCTGACAAACAGAAAAAGTGAGAAATGGACCTGGGGGCAGAAAGGCCATGATAGTCTGAGCTCATAAAAACAGTGGAAAGGAATAAAATAAAATTAAGCCACTGAACAATCACAAAAGTAACAAGACGTCGTCCTTCTCTAACTAACACTGAGTGACCATTGTTTCTTTACATATGACTGTAACAACTTCTTTACCCTTGAAGACTGTTGTGTTACCCACCAGAGGTTCTCAACCTTTCTAATACTGCAACTCTTTAGTACAGGTTTGCCTGTTTGTTGGCCCTTAACCATAAAATTAATTTCATTGATATTTTATAGCTGTAATTTTGCCACTGTACTGAATTGTAACATGATATCTGTGTTTTCTGATGGTGTTAGGAGACCCAGGCAAACGGGTCATTCAATATTTCCAAGGGAATTGTAACTCACAGGTCAAGAGCCACTGCCCAACACCAAGTTACCTCTGATTTTTGAGAATTTGAGTTGTAGAGTTATTTCTTTTCTCCAGTACCTTCTGGGGAATCACTTGTAGCAAAGCTAGTCCCTTGAGAAACCCCTGCTTGCTCTTTCCAGTGTTAGCTTTCTTTTGTTGGAACTAGCTTGCAAATTTAACTTCTAAAATTCCTATGTCTGTGGTAGGTGAGCCTTCTTAGAAAAAAATACCGTCCAGCAATGGGTGATTCTAAAGAGGCTTCTGTGAGTATGGACTGGGCAGTATTTCTATTCTGTCTCTTGTGTAGAGCAGTATGCTTTGTCCAGGGGAACACCTATACTTCCCTCAGATCATCATACCTTAATATTCTTCTGTTGCTCAGGCTTTCAGTACAAACTCACTTGTAGTTTGTTTAGGAGTGTACTCTCTTATGGACGTCTCCAGATATTAGCCAGTATTTTGTCCCTGACTGAGTGCAGTTGCATGTCCTTGATCAACAACAATATTCTTTTTTTTATTTTCTTTATTTACATTTCAAATGCTATCCCGAAAGTTCCCTATGCCCCCCCCCCTGCCCCTGCTCCCCTACCCACCCACTCCCACTACTTGGCCCAGGTGTTCCCTTGTGCTGGGTCATATAAAGTTTGCAAGACCCAGGGGCCTCTATTCCCAGTGATGGCCGATTAGGCCATCTTCTGCTACTTATGCAGCTAGAGACACAAGCTCAGGGGGTACTGGTTAGTTCATAACAATAATATTCTTTTCTAACACAGTAGATGCTATGATTTCTTGGCTTCATAACTGTCTTATTCTTTTTACTTTTTCTGGGGACCTTTGTTAGCATCAAAGCTAACAAAGAGACAAATAATATCCCTTTATTTTCTAGCAGCCCATGACAAACCTGGAGCCATTTTTCAAACATAGACAACCTAAGAATGCTTAGAGTTAACGCTGGCCACCACACCCTCCCTCATGGAAACATGCAGGATCAGTCAAGCTGAGACTTTATTCTCTTTATAGCCTTTCTAGTAACTAACTTGTTTCTGCTGCTTCCATCCTTGTCTCCTCTGTGAGAACTTACAAGAGAACACACAAAATACTCTTGTCAGCCTCTTCCTTTGCAGAACTCAGCCTACAACTCACACTGCACTCTTTCCATATCCCTACAAATAGGAACTCACATACTTATTGTTCAGGTGAAGCAATGTTCGGAGGTTATAAGTGTGGCCTGTGGTCTCGTAGTTGCTATATAGTAAGGTAGACCTGGATGAACCTGAAGTTTTCATTCAACCTTTCTTTTTACTATGCTTTGATACTCCTCTTCAGGGCTTCACGTCTGCCCTTATCTTCCTTCTTGTGTATACAGTATTTTAATGATAAGAAATAAAAGCCCAGATGTCATGTGCCAAACACCTGATACATAACTGATGGTCTCTACTGGACCCAAGTCACATATTTCTTCTCTGAAAAAACATCAGGGTTCATTGCCACTTCTTCCTCCTTGACTTCAGGACAGATCAACTCTGCTGTTTATGATATGTCATCGTCCTCACCCTGCACCCAGATCACCACCTTTAACACTGTTCATTCATGAAGCAACATCAAAATCAGGGGCCCTGAGAATGCATGACTTCTGTCTATTTAATCACACAGAATAATCACTGCTCAGCTCCTAGGTGGTCCTTTCTATATGTCATACTAGCAAAATTGGGTCACTCCTGGGAATACTTTGTATACAATATTAGTTTCATTGTGAAGATCTCTTTTAAAACCAGAATTTATTTGAAGAAGCAATACTACATACTACTATAAAACCACCCACTGCTAAAGTCAGAATTGTCTTTTATCCATCAAAGGAAATTCGCTATGATGGAGAAAAGGTCTATTGCATCTGCTTCTCACATTCCACTGCCACAAACATTCAGGAAGGCTAGTCATTGGGACAGAATGAGGAGTGGAAGGCAAGCAGATTCATGGTATCTAAGGATCAGAAGTAATGTTAACCACAGCTAAGACCCATACTGATGCAGATGTACAAAACTGTTCAAGAACCAATATAGGTTGCTACATGGGCTATGACCAATAACTTCACTGACAGTAGAGCCTCTTTTCAATTGTCTGATCCCTATTTCAAGCTCTCTGTTCCAAGTTTCCCTTTCTGACAAAAGAGTCTAGTCTGGAGAATCATAAAAGAAATAAAATACAGTATACAGACATGCCCCACTAGGACAAAACAGAATGAAAGCCACAAATTATAATTTGTACATTTTACTTCCCCAAACCTTAATCATAATAACCACACTGTACCACTTTTCCAGGATTTTTTTTCAAATGTGCATATACTGTTTATGCAAAAATTACAAATCAAATAATTCAAGATAGTATACTTTGAGAGGCATCAGAATCTTTACCAGTGCCCATGAATTTTAATTTCCATCTATTAGATTAAGGATTTGTTTCTAAAATACTCCATTAACATAAGAAGAGCCACAAAAGAACCTAGACTCACTGATACTTCAGAGTTCCAGTAAGAATCATTTATCAGGCAGCAAACACAAAGCCAGATGTAAAACAAACAAACAAACAAACAAATAACCCACCACCCGCACAAGATTTAATGTAACCTGGGAGACAAAAGGATTTAATATTTGGTGGAAGACCACACCCAAAAAATGGGGAGGCCATACCTGGAGGGCAGAGAGAACACTAACAATACCAATACCAGACTTGCACTTCAGCTCTAGACAGCAGCTGTTTAGAAAGTGTCGAATGACTACACAGATAAAACAATCTGGAATCATGTACTAGAGGACCACAATTGCTCTCCTAGGTGCATCACTATACCCAAGGAGTCTTTCACCTTTAGGAGTCCTTGGGTGGAGATTCAGCCCTGACTTGCAGGAAGAGCTCTCTGTATAGCATAATGTACAGTCCTCTCCAACTAGCCAACTTCAAACTCATCAGCCCACTACAGCTCTTCTGTTTACTTCTAAAGGTAAGGGGTCATGCTCTGTCTTTAAACCAAATTCACTGCCTACAAAGATGAGGTCCATGGATTATGCTTGATGGTGATGTAATCATATTCATAGATAAAACCCTGTGTCTTTGGTACCTTTATTATTCTCTGAAAATCACAAATAGGAAATTATCTGGTTTTCAACCCTAGGAAGGAAGCGTTTCTGGGCCCTTGAAGCATAAAATGTGAGATGAAGAGGAAAATGGATGGGAGGGAGAGGCACCAACTGAATTCCTCATCACTTCTTGAAGAAACATGTGGAAAGTATGAGTCTGCTCACATGCATAGCAAATGATTAAAGAATGTAGATTGACATTGCTCAATTAGAGAACCTAAGACATGTGTGTGAGGAGATGGTGGAAAAAATGCTGGAAAGAACACTGGCATGTTGGTCAGAAAAATTCTCCTATGATTGGCCATGTAGACCTAACAGTGATTGCATCTTTCTGGCCTCAGTTCCTATATCATTAACAATGAGATAATATCTACATCATCAGTCTGGTGATGTAGTTCAGTGGCAAGGCACTTCTCTGTTGTACTCAAGATCTGGGTCCCATTTCCAGCACTGACAAAAACCAACCAACCAACCAACCAACCAACCAACCAGCAAACAAAAAACCCACAGCTACACCAAGCTCAGAATTAAATGGTATATCTCACCTATAGGTTGAAACCTACTGGATCTTCAATAAATAAATGCAAATCAGTGTCACCAGGAAATCCCTGTATATAAGTGACTAATGTGCTAAATGAAAAAAATCTGAAGAATAAAAATTTAGTTGAATTGCAACAAACAGTAAAATGAGCAACAAATATTTACTGAACAATTACTGTCTTCCAGGTGATTTGTTAAGTGCTGCAAAGTATTCTTATTTAATACTATTAATAACCAATAATGCAGATTATTATCCTGATGTTATATTTTTAAAAACTAAGGGCAGACACAGTGGAACATGACTGTAATCTCAGCTTGGGCTGAGGCAGAATGATAATGATTGCCAAGCCAGCCTGGTCTAAATAATAAGCCTCTATTACAAAAGTGAAACGAAGTTGACTTAGATATATTACATAACACATCCACTGTCTCATATCTACTGAGTAATAGTACCAGGGTTTACACTGAGACTTCCAGAATTGAAACTGCTGATATTTCTTCACGGATGCTGAAGCCATTACCAAATACTATAAGAGACAAACACTGGCAAGTAGCAACCATAATCATCCTAACAAAAAACAATTCTTTCTCTTACACAAGATTCTATAGTGCTAAGTACTTCCATTTGCATTTTATTTTGCACACTAGCAAAATAGATGGCATAGTATAGTGTTCAACTTGGATAAGATGATGTATATAGTTCTATGACTCAGGACCTTGGGAATCAGTGCCTACTTTACGTGGTTGTGATGATTTGAGCAAGCTAATATTTGTAAATTCTTTAGGATATCTTCTAGAATGTGTTACATATTCTCATTAAACAAATAGCTACATGATAAATACAAAACTTAATAATATGTGTTTATAAAAAGATAAAGAAAGGGGGTATATTCTATGGAGGTATAGTCAAGTATGGGGGAAGGGATGTGCCTCAGCCGGCCCATGGTGAGGCATCCCTTCCTCCTGAGGGACCAGCCACACAAAGATATAGTATAGAATAGAGTTTATTAAGGGCATGGGGAGGGGAGTCAAGGGGATAGTAGAGAGAGAGAGAGAGAGAGAGAGAGAGAGAGAGAGAGAGAGAGAGAGGATAAGTAGGGGAGTAGAAGAGTAGAGGCCTGCCATGAGCACATGGAGAAAGAGGTGGGGGAAGGGAAGAGCAAGAGGGCAAGGAGGAGGGCAAGCAGCCCCCTTTATAGTGGGTCAGGCCTACCTGGTTATTGTTAGGTAACTATGGGGCAAAGCATACCTGGCTGTTGCCAGGTAACTGTGGGGTGGAGTTTAGACAGAATGCTAACACAGCATATACTCAGGCTTTTTTTGCCTAAATTCTGCATGAAGCTTCTCTGCAGTTCTTGGGTTGTTTGGAAGTTATACCCTCAGCTTTTTGGTACCCTCCATTGCTTCCCTTACCACAAATCCAACAGTAACTACTCCTCTGGGAGCTGTTTTCTGCAGCTGCCCTCTTCTCTTTTTTCTTGTGTTTTCTCAACTATATAAAACCACTGTTAGCTCAGCCTACCACTGTTCTGAATCAAAAAGCCTGTGTAGCAGGCTGAAAAAGCCATCAGAGTGGGTGTGTGGCAAATTGCTGTGGCAATGTCTTTAATTACCTATGGTTTCAGAAATAACAGGAAAAAAAAAACAAACACAAAAGACTCCACCCATCTGTCATGGAGATGGGTAGAAACCAAGTAAGAGAAGAGCTACCACCAACCTGGTAAAAGAGGAGAGAAAACCACACCCAGATGTTTTCCTAATTTTCTCTTGTGCCTACGTGTACCTTGCTCTTTCATATGTAGACCTATGCTGTCATCAAGTGCCCTGAAGCAGAGGAAACACCCACATTTCCAGGAGAAATTTATGGCACTATCCATACCAGGGTGTTGCCAAGAATGTTCCCACAAATCACATCTCCTGAGACCTCTTTCATTCCAAGTCCTCTAACACATCTATGATAGAAATATTTGAAAGGAAAGTGAAGAGAACAGATTCTTTTAAAGATGGTACCTGAGCACCAACCACACATACCATCAAATGTCACCACCAAAGTTGAACTTTGGTATAAATCAAAGCAAGAACTCTTTAAAATTCCCTCCCACTCCCACTGAAAATGAACCTGACCCATGAATTCTGTCAAACTTGGCTTCTATTTTTCTGCTTAAGACTCAAGCTCTTATACGGACCCCTCCTACTGCCACAGGACTGCACTCCAGTTGGAATTTCTTTCTTTGAATTTTTCCTGCCAGAACTTTTTACCATGCCCTGTCTCAGCAAGATGTTATGACCTATCCCACTAAGCTCCAGTCTACTGGGGTCTTTAGCTTCTTCCTGCACTATAAGATGAGAGCTAATTAGGAAATGAAACAACTTCTGGAAAATCTAATAAAAACTCTTACTCTCTTATTCCAAGGGCCCTGTATTTTGAGAAGAGGCCTCTGAGGCCTTATTAATTTATCTCAAGCTAACTCTATGTGAGTAATTGGTATGAACTTTTCTTCTGTTTTGAATGTCACTGGACTTAATAGACTGTGATTGTTCTTTAAGAACAGGAGTTGGGTCTAGCTTTGGAATCTAGTGATTTTTTTTCTCTTTTTGCTACTTTTAAGACTAGGTTCATTAAGAGTATCTTGCTTCCCATTCATGTAGGGTATGGTGAATAGTAGAAATTGATTGATTTATTGTTTGTCTCATATAATGGTAGAAGTTGCATGCCATAGAGTCAGGGAATGGACTGTATATTCCTTGTTATTCAGATTATTTTAGTTGGTGATAATAGAAGGGGTTCTTTCTATTCTCCTTACTTTAGAATTTTTTCCTGACTGTCCAATATCTACTTGACTATAGTTCTAAAACTTCAGGTCTTTAAAATCCATTTACATTAAACCTAATAACAAGTGTCCAAGGGCAAAAATCCCACCAAAACCAACCAACCAAACATACACACACACACACACACACACACACACACACACATACACACACACACTTATCATATTGGATCAATGGGAATTAAAGTTGTAATTGTGCCAGTTACATAATAGGTTCTCAATAAATAATTGTTGTGCCCTCAGCCTTTAATGGCATACATGGCCTTTGTCTCTTTGTCACTAGTCTATACTCCTGGACACACAATCAAACCAATGTTGGCAAAGGTTTTGCTTTGTTCCCACCAAATTCATGCCCTGGCTGTGTGCCAGGTGATTTTCACAGAGAGTGTCTTCATTGCCCTTAAAAACTCAGCTACTGTTTTGCTCCCCAGTAACACCATTGTTCAGAGCCAGAGATAGGAACCAGAATAATTCTTTGCTCTGATTTCCAGGAAAGGTGAACAATGCTACTAATTAGCTAGAGCAAAGAAAGAAGTCTATATGAGCCACATTCAGAGCATTCCTCTTAAAAACAAAACAAAAACAACCCCCCCCAAACAACCCTCTAATAATTTCTGCTTTATAAATGCCCTTTAAAATGCTGCCATTTGACAGGAAACACTTTCAGATTTCATTTTTTTTCCAGGCTTGTGACCTCTCACCTACTTTGAATGATTCACTCAGTCTATTCACTCTCCAGGAATGTTGGCTTTGGCAAAGAACTGCAAGTCTCTTAAAATAAACACAACTGGGCTTTCATCTCACAGCAATCACTTCTGCCTGCATATTTCACACACTGTGTGGCAGGATATGTTAAATTAAAATCATAATCTCTCAAGTGAGATCCAGGTCCAGGTTAGGCCACTCAAGGATTACTCATGCATTAACTTCCCAAAAAGAGTATGAGTAAGATGTTCAGCCATTACTTCTCCCAGGTAATGGTCTCAACCCCTCCCAATCACCCCAAGCCACAGTAAATTAAATTCCTGCAGGAAATGGCATTTGGAAAAGAAGAAAACAATGCCAATACTATTTTAAACATGTACATACTAGAGATGTAAGCTAAATCACCCTGTTGGTTTTTTTAAAGCATAATTCAAAAGTTAAATCTTGCCAGATGTATCAAATTTTTATGGATTAACAATATGTTCAACATATTTTAGATGTTTGAATAGTTCAAACAACTATATGACAAAAAGCCCTTGTGAGCTTAAAGTCTTCCAGGATGAGCAAGACAAATGAACACATGCAAAACACTAATGAAAGAGGCCAGATGTATGGTAGCCCCTCAATGAAACTTTTGTCTGTGTGACACCAGGATTTCAATTCCTCCAGGTATGTGACTGTAAGTTAACTACTTACGCATGTACATTTATCTAGGATTTCTCATGTATTAAAAAAGCACATGCCATAATAAATTAATCAAGTGACTACAATGAAGTAGTCAAGTGACTTACTGAAGCTAGAAATGACAGAATTACAATGTGTGCCTAGTATGGCCTGTAATAAAACAACAATCTACGAAGTCAGCCCAAGGAGGGTTATGCTATTCTTGGTTGCTTTTCAATGGATGTAAATAGGTAGGTTAAATCACCATTTTAATTTTTAAAATTTAAATTCTGTGCTTGCTGCTGAGACAGACCTCAAGTTGGTCTTCTCCCATGAAGACTCCATATTCCTATACATCCCAAAGGACCTGCTTTACTCAGAGCAGTTGGTAAGAACACCCCATCCCCAGCCTTTAGTCCTAGAGCTGCTGCTGGGAGTCTGGTGGTCTCGGGACCCATCACTCACCAAAAGCCCTGCCCTCCCAAATACCACTTCCCTTCCTTCCATCCCTCCCACCTCTTCCACCTGTTCCTTGCTGCTGGGGCAGATCTCTAGTTATTCTGCTCCCTCTGAAGACTCCATATCCTAATACATTCCAGAAGACCCACTGCACTCAGAAGAGTTGCACACACTGCAATCTGAGCAGTTGAGAAGTTGAGGACCCTCTGTACTCAGAGCAATTGAGGATCCAATGATCTCAGAGTAGTTGGACAACAGCTTGAGAGCTCCAAGGAAGACCCAATAGTCTGAAGGCCTCCCAGGAGATCTACCGCAGCAAGGGCAACAGATCAGAAGCCTCTCTGCTCTTGTGAAGAGCCCCCAGTTGGAAGGCCCCATAGGTGTTCTGATACAGACAGTACCACAAGCCTACCAGGAGACTTGAAGCAACCCATGGACAAAAGAGGCAGACTCCATACACTTACCCAGATCAACAAAATTCAGGGATATCCAGATGGCAAAAGGCAAGCGCAAGACCAACACGTGGGCATCACCAAAACCCAGTTCTCCCACCACAATAAGTCCTGAATACACCAATATACCTGAAAATCAGGATTCTGTCCTAAAATCCTACCTCATTAAGATAATAGAGTCCTTTAAAGAGAATATCAAAAACTCACTGAAAGAAATAGAGGCAAATAGGTGAAGGAATTGAGTAAAGCTATACAAGAGCTAAAAGTGGGATCTCCCATGCTCATGGATTGGCAGGACTAACATAGTCAAAATGGCTGTCCTGCCANAAGCAATCTACAGATTCAATGCAATTCCCATCAAAATTCCAACCTAATTCTTCACAGAGTTAGAAAGAGCGATTTGCAAATTCATCTGGAATAATAAAAAACCTAGAATAGAAAAAAACATTCTCTACAATAAAAGAACCTCTGGTCGAATCACCATGCCTGACCTTAAGCTGTACTACAGAGCAATTGTAATAAAAACTGCATGGTACTGGTACAGTGACAGACATGTAGATCAATGGAATAGAATTGAAGATCCAGAAAGGAATCCACACACCTATGGTCACTTGATTTTTGACAAGGGAGCTAAAACCATCCAGTGGAAAAAA
>NC_034613.1:11319883-11323698 GCF_900095145.1 Mus pahari | reverse complement strand
AAACACAGAAGTGGATGCTCACAGTCAGCTATTGGATGGAGCACAGGGCCCCCAATGGAGGAGCTAGAGAAAGTACCCAAAGAGCTGAAGGGGGCTGCAACCCTGTAGGTGGAACAACAACATGAACTAACCAGTACCCCCTGAGCTTGTGTCTCTAGCTGCATATGTAGCAGAAGATGGACTAATCAGCCATCATTGGGAAGAGAGGCCCATTGGTCTTGCAAGCTTTATATGATTCAGCACAGCGGAATGCCAGGGCCAAGAAGTGGGAGGGGGTAGGGGAGCAGGGGTGGAGGGTGGGTATAGGAAACTTTCGGGATAGCATTTGAAATGTAAATAAAGAAAATATCTAATAAAAAAAAATAAAATGGCTATGTTTCTGTCTCCTAAGTGAACTCTTCACAAAATGTGTTTGTATTTTCTCTGTACAATCATAAAGCAAACCAGATAAACATGATTTGGGAAATGGCAACCCTTAGTGTTACACATTGGGCAGCAGGCTTTACACTCTTTCTGGCTCTTCTGTCCCCTACCTCTATTGCCTTTCCCCCTTCCCTCATGCCTATCCCCACTATGGGGTACCAGGATAAAGTTATTTCTCCAAAGATTATCCCTTCTTCCTTTTTATTCCATCTCATATTCCCATGAAAAATGATGTTGAATGTACATTAAAATATCACTTTTTTTATATATATAAAAAGGAAATGGCAGTCTTTAGAGAAATAGGAAAGCATAACATACCTTAGCACAGAGTTATTTTTCCATAAGAAAGCATTACCTTCATCAAAGGAAACACAGGGTAACAAGACTATTTCCTTTCAGCAACATCTAAACTAAACTGTAGGCCCCCTCTGGAGTCATGCTTTGCTATGAAGGTCTTGCCCTGCAGGAGAATTTATCACATAAGCTAAAGCTCCTGCTGAGCACTGTAATAGGAATGGAGGTTCAGGGAAGCATGTGTATCTCCCCAGTAGCCTACGTGTGTATATATTTATGTATATGTACTTTCTGTACATACTGTCTTAGTCAGGGTTTCTATTCCTGCACAGACATCATGACCAAGAAGCAATTTGGGAAGGAAAGGGTTTATTCGACTTACATTTCCATACTGCTGTTGATCACCAAAGGATGCAGGACTGGAACTCATGCAGGTCAGAAAGCAGGAGCTGATGCAGAAGCCATGGAGGGATGTTCTTTACTGGCTTGCCTCCCCTGGCTTGCTCAGCTTGCTCTCTTACAGAACCATGACTACCAGCCCAGAGATGGCACCACCCACAAGGGGCCTCTCCCCTTGATCACTAATTGAGAAAATGCCTTACAGCTGGATCTCATGGGGGCATTTCCTCAACTAAAGCTCCTTTCCCTGTGATAACTCCAGCTGTGTCAAGTTGACACAAAACTAGCCAATACACATACAAAGTTGATATTGTTGTTTTTCCAGAGGAAATAGCCTATCAACCAAGATTACACGGGCACCACAGTTGAAGTCAGAAGGTTCATATAAGAGGACTTTAAATAAAGGAGTCTCCCACCCCACCAGATTGTGAGAACAAATGTGTAATGTCATGCACTTGTAGAGTAGCACAGCAAGAAGCCCTAGTCATAGATAAGCCTGAGAAAGAGGAAGGACCCTATGTAAACTGGCAAATGGAGGAGAGACAGACCACCCAGTGGAATCACCCCCCTTCCCGTTTGCTTCCTTTTGTGCTACTTCATGTCCTACATCTGTGGATTGAACACAACAAGAAGCATGGTGGTATAGCTCATTTCCTCCAAGATTAGAGAAAGGAAGAAAATTCCACTGAAGTTGAAAAAATACTTAGTTAATAATGTGCTTAGTTATGCTCTGCAAACTAGTCTGACTACAGTAGTTCTCAGAGCTATTACATGTATCCCTCAAAAAGAAACAAGAGAAGGTAGTTTGCATGCCAAGTGTGAGCATTTTATATTTTATATTGCTTCTGATCTTCCTTGCTTGTTTTCTTAACTCTTGCTTCTTCCTGTAGAACAATCTTTTGATATTTGTTTTGCTCTTCCCCACCTCCTGGCCTCCCACTGCGAATGAATGTACACAGTGAGTTCATGACAAGTTAATTAACCTTCTTGATCCTACTTTTGTCTCTAAAAATGTAGGCTGTAGACCAGACTTTCTTCCAATCATAAAATGAAGCAAAAATTCCTACTAGATCTTGCTTCTAAAGATTTCAGAGGAAGGAATAATGAAAATGGGAACACAGAGATGAAGATGATATTTTAAAAGGAAAAATAAAAAACTGAACAACTGTTTCAAAATGTATCCTTTTAGGGACGTCTAATTCTCTGAATGTATTTAAAGAAAATTTTCAGAGTGCATATGTAGGTACTGAAAGTGGAACTACTCGTCAATGAACTCCATACACTATTTTCCACTCTAGTTTTCCTAAGAATTAGATTTTTTTACTAAAATAGTTAAACTATCAAAACTGCAATGGACCAGTTATAGTTTACTATAGTTTATTCATTATTGATCATAGTGGCTACTGGTGAAGAAGCGTGATAGTCTCTAGAAATATGATTCTAGAGATTGTATTTCATAATAACTAAAAAGAAAAGGAACCACCACAGTGATTCTTCTTAGGGGATTCAGAAATAGTATAATTAGAGAAGGAATGATTTGAGCACACTTATCTTAAAGTCCTTTAAATTGCTCTACTATTAGCAGAACTGCTTGAAGACATAGTTACACTTATTCTTATAATATTATAGAATATTAATATTCTCCCTTATGAATCCTTGAATTCTTTTGAAATCCCTTCACCAGGTAAATTTGATGACACTCGTAAGGGTGTTTTTTAGCACTACCACTAAACTGGCTTAGAGGATACCTGCTATCTTCATGTGTCTAATAATTTCCTGCTCATACTATGGGCTCTCTGAGAGCAGGGTGGTGCCTATCTTGTCTGTTGTATATAATGTCTAGTACGTAGTAAGATAATTGCCCAGTGGGTTTTGTGGATAATGGAATGAAGGAAGTTGCTTTTGTTTGCTTGCTTATAGGTTGCCTTCTTCCCAAACTATGAGTTTTCTTTGAGTCAAGACTCCTGTTTCTCTAAGTAGATTCCTTTGTTTTACCTTGGGTCACCAGAGAAAACTACTTACACTCTATACAGTGCTATGTTAATAAGTGGGACATACAATATGATAGGTATGATAAATGCATTTGCTACTTACTGAGGTTTTTTATTTATTTTTGATTTATGATGAGCTCATATGTATTTAATGCCATTTTCATTTGAAAAACATCTTTACATTTAAAAATGTTGTTAGAGAATTCATACTATGTGCCAGGCTTATGACAGTCTGTACAAATAGATCAATGGGTAAAACGAGGAACGGTCCTTGATCTTATGAAACTTATATAGGGTTATATGGAAGATATGTTCTAACCGGATAGTTACACAAATAGTTACAATTGCAATCAGAAATAAAAACTAAGCTATTACAGTGCTCAGGAGGTAGCAACAGTAGGATCAGAAGTTCACAGTCATCCAATAGTGAATTGGAGGCTGGCCTGTGTTAGGGTGAGATTATGTCTCAAAAAAACAACTGAGAAAAAGAATTCACACACACACACACACACACACTCACATATAAATATATATATATATATATATATATATATATACACACATACATATATGTTTATATATGCATATATACATTATAAAATATATGTTATATACACATGTACATTTTGCATCATATATATGTATATATTACATACATATACATATATCATACATAATGCACATATGATATATAAGATACATATATAA
>NC_034613.1:11294773-11319758 GCF_900095145.1 Mus pahari | reverse complement strand
AGAGAGAGAGAGAGAGAGAGAGAGAGAGAGAGAGAGAAAGCCAGGCATAGTAACTTACAGATATAATTCTAGGCCCTAGAACTTAAGGCATGAGGTTTTCAGCAATCTTGAAGCTATCTCTGGCTATTTAGTGAGACCTGCCTCACTCAAACAAGGATATATATTATATACAGCAGATGACTGCTATGGAAGGGGAGAATGGGAATGGTATATGCAGAAGTATATGTATGTAAATAACTTTTGTTTTGATTTTTGAGACAGGGTTTCTCTGTAGCCCTGGCTGTCCTGGAACTCACTCTGTAGACCAGGCTAGCCTCGAACTCAGAAGTCCGCCTGCTTCTGCCTCCTGAGTACTGGGATTAAAGGCAAACTCCACCACTGCCTGGCTTTAAGCAGTATCCTAATGTGCATGTACGTATCTACTGTCTTATCAGTACAATTAAGACAGTTCCAGTTACTCTACAGCCTCATGAGTATTTCCTATTTTCACTCTTAAATTTTGATCATTCTAATGAGTTTGTAACAGTATCTCATTATTATGTTGATTAGAATTTTCTTGATGAATGTTAGGTTAATACTATCTCATATACTTAATAGTCAGTTGCTTATTCTGTTTTGTGAATACTATTTTCTCTAGTTTTCCACTGAGGTACTTTCATTTTCTTATTATACTTTAGATCTGAGTTTCCATGGGTTTCCATTCACACTTTTATTGCTTGCTGTCTTTGGAGGAACAACACTTCTTAAAGTAACTCAATGTATTTATAAACATGGCCAAATTCATTTAACTTTCCCTTTTCGTTTGATGCTTTTAGCATTCAACTTACAAATTTTTGCCAAGGTAATGAAGCACATCTCTATTCTACCTCCTTTACTGTTTTCTCTTTTCCACAACTGATTTGTAATTTCCTTCTGGTTATAATATAGAGTAGATAATAAGTTTTGTGGGCTTTTTTTGTTCCATGTACTTTACTGAATGAATCATCATCAATAAATATCATTTCCTTATCAAACTGGACATTTTATTATGCTGTGAGGATAAAATTCTTGGTCTTGGAATCTCCACTATTTCTCATGGACAAACATTAACCTGTAACTAAAGACTCAGAGTGCAAGTCCAGCAGAAAGCCCTTTTTGCCGAATCTGGTCATGGGAAGAAAATTAATTTTCTAGAAAATCTTAAAAGGATAATCATTATCAATCTGAATTCCATAAACTATTTGAATTATTTATGGATAGGCTGTTGGCAATATCATTATCAAACTATTTCTGCCAAATTTCACATCTACCCTCAGCTATCTGTGCAGATGACATTGAAAAGGGTGATGGCAAGTCTCTGATCTCCTTGAGTTACTGGTGAACTGATAGGATTCCTTTTCATCTTCTAAGACTGAAAAGCAAGATAAAATTGGCATTCATTTTATGTACAGTTTGGGATTATTTATACTGCCAGTATCCTGACCAAGAGCTCTATGTGTTATCAATCATGAGTCAGATGTTCCTCATATCTGAACCCTGTCCCTCATGATATTATGGACAACTGAAACATCCCATAGCTGGATTTCTATATTCTTGCTATGCTACTGATACCTAGAAATATCTTCCACTTTGAATTAACACTTACTCTGATATTTACTTACATCCTTTGAAATATCTTCCTTACACATGTCCAATATTTTGAGCAAGTGCATTATGAAGTCCCTTGTCTCCAGCTGTTCTATTGACTTATTTTCTAGTAAGGTCTGGTATCATGCTGATTCATGCATTTGTGCTTATAGCTATGATGTGCTTCTTGCGTACCCCACCCTTCTTACTTTCATTTCTCCACTAGAAATGAAATTCCTTAAATTTCAAAAGTGTATTAGTCACCAGGAAACTTTGCTAACTCAAATGGGTTGAATAGTCTAAGCCTCCACTATAACCTTACATACCACATGGTATATGCCCATTAGTTTTGATCCCTCAATATTGCTCATAATGCCTGGTACATTGTGGTGGCTCACCATCTATATTGAATGTACTGGAACTGTACTTGTTTAGAATTTGTTATAACTGAGGTTAAAGACCAAATAGTATTGACTTTTACATAAAATGCTGAGGCTGCTAGTGAGTTGTCAGATCAGCCCTGGCAAGCCTTACTAGAGGATAATAGAAGATGCTTAAAGGTCTAAAGTTTACAGTTTGCATAGAGGAACTTGATGACACCACCAAAGTTTCCTTTGTCATTCACTTATGTCTAGAACTGAATTTGTTTTAAAAGACAAAAGAATGTACTTTATCTCATGTTTTCTCAAGCCAATTGCAGACTTTGACACATCCTTCACATAGCTGTGGTGTTCTAGGGAAGTATTTTTAAAAGCAGGCTAGCTAACAAGGGCACTTAGGGATCTGTGTTTTGTTTTGAACATTAAAAGAGGTTAAAATTGCAGTGGTCAGTGAGTGTAGGTGCATACCATGCTAGTTCATTTGCCCTTTGAAAATAAGAGATATGTGTCTCACAGACTGCCTTGGGGGGAAAAGTGTTTTATACAAGACCCCATTAAACTTTGAAAACTCTAGCATCATTTATGAAACCTTACTCCAAAAATAATTTAGTTGGTATTTAAATATTTTGCAAATGGTCTATGTGTAATTATAAAGCTTGTAATGATAGCTTAGGTAAATTATGCTTACTCTGGTTGGCAGCTTATAATAATTAAGTAATTATATGACTTAATTCATAGGATTCAGAAAGGGGCAAAGGTATTTTTGGATAGCTTTTCTGTTTTGCACCTCTGTTTAACACCTTCTGTGTGTGTTATGTGTCTGTCTGTTGTGCTGTGTCTTAGGCAGCCATATAAACTGCATTTCCTTTCCAGTTGACTTTTAGGTTGAATATGCTTATTGAGGAATTCATGGGGAACTGAGAATACTAGGAGAGCAAGGTTAGTGTATTTCTGCACTTGACACAGCTGTAGTCCCTTATACCTCCTGTTGTGAAGCTTCCACTTGTGCCTTGTTCAATGACTCTATAACATGGCATTTTCTCCTTGCTCCTTCAGGCCTAAGTCTAATAATGACTTTCTGTTGATACCAGTATCTAAATGCTTCACCATTCTTTGTTGTTTTTTTTTTTAACCAAGCCCACATCTCTGTAATCAGTTCTCTCATTAAAACATTTGATTTGTGGGGTACTATTACCTGCCAAGATCTCAGTTGACATGAACTGAGCATAATGTATTTATAGTCTACTTCATATCACAATTGAGACAAAGTACCCCTGTCTCCCAAGGTGAGTATTAAGTAAAGTAAAAAACAATAAAAATAATTCTTTATGACTCATTAACAGATTTATAATTCACCAAGGAATTACCAGTGAAGCCCAAAGTAAAAAAAAAAATACCATTTTAAAGCCATTTTAAGACTCTACTCCATAAGATTCAGGAATATAAAAAGGAGAATGGCAAAACTTTTAATTAAAGGATGCACCTACAAGAAAAAAATTCAGAAAAAGAAGGAAATCCTTACATTTAGAAGGCAAAATAACAGTAATAATTCCCAGACTTTATATAAAATATGAAAACTTGACCCTGCCACTTGATTAGACTGCAATAATGACTTGTTCTTTTTCACCCTGTTTACTTATTTGATAAAATTCCAATTTATGTGTCTTGCCACATAGCTAAGCATGCTGATGGGCTTGATCTCATTATGGGTTCTGGTGGATGGATGCAAACTTAGGTGAGGAAGTAGATTCAGAAGAGTTGACCTTGGGCTACTTGGCACAAAACCAGAAATCTGAAGACAGAAGAACATTCAGATTACTTGTGTATTTCCAGAAATTTTCTAACTAAGTAGAAATATACAAGAAAGAAACAGTTTGGAGTATGTCAAAATAATGAATAAATAGGCAAAAAGATGCAGAAGACACATTTAAGAATGAATTCCAAGGAGCTGGAGTGATGGCTCCACAGTTAAGAACACTGACTGCTCTTTCAGAGATCCAGAGTTTAATTCTTAGCAACAACATGGTGTCTCAAAACCACCTGTAATGTAGTGGGATCTGAGACTCTCTTCTGGTGTGTCTGATACATCAGTGTGCTCATATACATAGAAGAAATAACTTTAAAAAATAATGAATGTCAACATTCTTACTTCTTATTCCATGAGGCTTTATATAGAGTTTCTCCTTGGTTTATGCTTGGCACCTTCAGAGAGTCTAAAACAAGATACCTAGAGACAGAGTAAAATGCTGGTTCTAGGTTTATTACTTCTGCAGTATTGTAAAGTTGAACTTGTGAACCGTGTATATTTCCTTTATAAGGAGAACAACAAATCTCTGCTATGCTAAGGTAAAATATTTGTTTTGGTAGTATAAAAATGTTATGAAAGAGCAAAAGATCTTTTTACGCCTGAATAGACTATTATAAATAGGTTACTTACTTTAAAAAAAATCCATGTGTTTTCACAATTTTTGAGTTTACTTTTCAATCCATGACTGCATTAAAATGGGGTTTTCAGGTTGGGCTAGACATAAATTCCTTCTGGAATCTTCCCTTTGAATTATAGCAAATAAAATAACCCACTACACAGTATTTTTATCTTTAGATGAAATAAGATCACCAGATTAATATTGATACGTTTTGTAATGTGGTGGAATGATGCTGAAACATCCCCACTGAGGCACCAGCCATATGACTGGATCTAGTATAAAATGAAGTTGGGGGGGGCATGAGAGCGGGTGTGGGAAAGAGAGAAGAGAGAGAGAGGAAGAAGGGAAGAGACTGGCCAGGAACACATGGATAAAGGGGGAGAAAGAGGGAGGGAGAGAGATAGAGGAGAGGGAAAGGGATAGAGGAGAGAGGGAGGGAGGGAGGGAGAGAGAGAGAGAGAGAGAGAGAGAGAGCAAACAGTCTTTTTATAGCAAGCCAGGTTCATACCTGACTGTTGCTAGGTAACTGTTGGGCAGAGCCTAAAGAAATGCTAACAAATCTCCCAATTGAAATGACAAAATAATAGATTACAGATATAAATAATTTTCAAGATAGCAGTTACCCCAGGCAACCATGATCACGGTTATCCAAAAAAACAAAACCAAAAGGGGATATGCATTTTTTCACACAGTTATAGAAGTCAAGCTGTGTGGGGCATTGGGCTATACACAGACAGCCTGGTTTCCAGTTGAGGATAGATGTTGAACTCTGGGACAGTGGTAAAGGGGAAGTCAACCGCAGGGTATAATGTACCCCTCTCCCACACCCAGCTAAGCCCAGGAAAACTGCACCCAAAGCTGTGCTCCCCCTACAGGAACACCTGAATCATGCTTTTCAACTCATATTTTTCTTGTTTCTTTATCTAAATGCTTATTTTCTCTCTAGTAGTCATGATACATCTGCAAAAAATTCTCTCAACTTGTATAAAATTTCCTTTAAGGTTAAAAAATCATCCAATCCTTAATTAACAACCGGTTTCCTTTTAGAGACAAACTGTTACTTCCTACCCCAGATATACAATTAACATGATATTTTCTTCCTCAGCCATCAAAAACAGACCGTGATGTGGTCCTAAGCAAACCATTGCAGGCATAACTTTTGCTACCAACCCTATGCAGACATACCCTGCTGGTGTTTTGCTCCTCTGTTACAATTACTCTACAGGTCTATCTCCACCTGCTGCCACAGATCAATCTGAGACAGCACGATCTCCTGAGACCTACAGACAACAAAGCTGCCTTCCTCCAGAAACCTCATCTGAAAGACTCTGGAGACATGCAGTGAACCCTACAAAAGAAAGACTAGGAACCTTCCAGCTACAGATGAACTCTCTTGCCAAAGCCAAATGGCTGCTGAACTTTGGGGAAAGTTACATTATAGTAAGGAAAACACAATGTCTATCTAGATTAATCAATTGCTGTTCAAAACTGATGTTATTACCCTCAAATTGTACTACCCATGGAACAATTGACTGATTGTACAATCTCTTGCCTTCCCAACCCTTACCCTTAACCCTCCTTACTACTCTGGCTTTCTTTGGCTACTTCTCTAGGCTCTATATTTTCTTCTGATATTTTCACTCTACCCTAAATTTTCACAACAAATAACACAGTCATAGAGTGAAACCCACTTTTTCTTATAAATCAGACAGGGCAAATGTGGGGCATTGGGCTATACACAGACAGCCTGGTTTCCAGTTGAGGCTAGATGTTGAACCCCGGGACCCGGTGGGGATAATTCACCTACATGGGATGGAAGGAATTCTCTCATGTCTCCTGGAACCCTGGATCCTGTCGAAGTTACCGCCCCCTCAACCCCCACAAGAGAAGCATGGTTAGTAGTCACATAGGCAATGTCCCAAGCTTCTGACCTTCAGGCTACACTCCTCCCCAGTTACCTAGCAACAGTAAAGATAGCAGCATACCATAAAAAGGGCTGCTTAGCCCCTCCTCACTCTCTTGCTCTCTTGCTCTTACTCCCCTTATTCTCCTCTCTCTTCCTCTCTCTCCCTCTTACTCTCTAGCCTTTCTTCTCTCTCTCCCTTTCCCCCTTGTCTCCTTTTGGCCATGGCCTGTCTCTTCTCTCTCTCTTTTTCCACCCTCTTTCCCCCTGCCTTTCTATTATACACCTCTAAAACCATAGACTATCTCCTGGACTCAAGGTCCGCTGCACAGACTCTCACCTGTGTGAGAACCTCTCTGCCTATGTCCTCTCTCCCATAACTCTGGAGCTACAGGGTGTCACCTCAGAGTCCCCGATCAAGGGCTGCCCCTTGTCCACCCCACCCCTCCCATCGAGTGGAGTCAGTGGCTTAGATGCCCACGAGTGAAAAGTGTCAGGCAGCCCTCCCATGTCTGCCTGCCCAGAGCATAGGAGGAACTCTGGGTGGACATGGGCTATCCTCCCTCCCCCTCCTTCCCCAGCCCCCTTTTAGTTTCCACAAAGCTGTCACATCCAAGTTTAAAACCAGGAAATATAGGAATGTAAGTCAGACTCAGTCTGAGGACTGAACTCTGAAAAGTAGAAATATTGATATCTAAGAATGATAGTCCCACCTCGATTTTTGATTAATTGGGGTTCTAAATAGATTGGATGGAGGCCATGAACATTCATGAGGTTGACAGATCTTTACTTAGCCTTCATCTATTGACTGAAATTCTAATCTCTTCTAGAAACACCCTCACAAATATACTCAGAAATAATGTTTTGGCAGATATTTAGATAGTCCTGAGTCCATTCATTTCAAAAAATAAAATTATCAACTGAAGATAAATTCCAGGGCACAGGGCAATGTAATTCAAGCAAACACAGCACACTATCCAAACCAAGAAGATGGGTCTGAGAACCCAGGAATATTAATGTAACCATAGGTCTTGGGATGGTGCATTGCAGAAGGATCTTCAATGGTTTAGCTCAGTATTAATCTTTGCATACATGAAATGAAGCTGCCTCAGCCTGGGAGGAGCTTTAAAATTACAAATTTTACCACAAATAAATGGTATATACACAAAATAATATATATTAATTTTTATTATTTAGTATGTATGATATATATACACACAATATTAATTTGTGAATTAAAAAGAAGAAAGTATTAAGGAGAATAAAACCTCACTTTTACACAGAACTGAGAATTTTGTCTCTTTCTACCAGTCAGACTAGCAAAATTCATGACACATACAGCATCAAGTATGATAGAGAAAGCTAACCTGCTTTGATGTAAGAAATAATTAGCTTTAAACAAAATACAGCTCTGGTCTTCCCTAAGCAATCTTAAAAGCAAAAGATGAAAGAATCAAATTAATTTCCAGTTAGTATAAGTATATCACAGAAAAATCCCAGTAAGGTATAAATAACCAAAGTTTATATTGATAAATTCACAAGATTTGCCATTTCAGTAAATATCTGCTTAAAATATTGCTAGTATGCATAACATTGTTAATATGTAAACATGAAATGGGTACATTAAATTATGTATAAATTACATTTAGGTAAAACACTGAAAATACTACAAAAAAGGAACAAAAAGACCTACAAAAAAGATAAAAATCATTTGAAAACTGTCTAGAGCTGACAAAGAACCTAGAATTATATTAGGATGTTTTAAAAGTCACAGTGATATAACATGTGTTCAAAAAGTTAAATGTAAAATGAAGGTACTCTGCATGCTTCCAACGGATAAAAATAAACCCCAACCCAAACCCCAACCCTTCAACCTGCAATGGTGTCTTGCCTGTTAGATATAATATTGTGACGGTGACACAAACTTTGTGGGAGTAACTGACTAATACCTTATTTGACTTAAGGCTCATTTTATGAGATGGAACCCAAACCCAATACTGGTTGGGCAACCAAGAACCTGAGACTAGATAGCCTGGAGAGACCTAGTGTAAAACCAAATTCTACTATTCTTAAAAAAAAAAAAAAAAAAGTAGCAATAAAATGCCTTCTAGTGGTGCTTTTGCTATACTCAGAACTTAGATCATCAGAGAAGCTTCCCTCTGCAGCAGACAGGAATAAATACAAAGATCCCATAGCCAGTCATTATGTAGAATGTAAAAGACCTTGGAACACTCAGCCCTAAAATGGACATCTTCATCAAATTCCTTTCCTCGGGGCTCAGAGAATCCCTCGGAAGGGGAGGAAACAATAGTGTAAGAGCCAAGGGGGATGGAGAACACCAAGGACACAAGCCCTTATAAACAGGACTGATGGGTGCATGGACCCACAGAGACTGAGACAACATGCATAGGGACTGCATGGGTCTGTGCCAGAGTTGAAAGGAGAAGTGGACACCACCCCAACCCCAACACACACACATTTTCTAACCAGAGTCTAACTTACAAGCTCTGGCAAAGGAAAAATAGGTTTCTTTCAAAGTAGTCTCAATGGGGAAACAAATTTATCTTCAGAGTAGACAGCATGCTCAGTAGTAGCTGGCCAACAGACAATGGACTCATTTATCTTTGGAGGTTTTGTCTTATAAGGATCTGTCAGGGCTCTTCCTTAAAAAAACTATCTCTATATCTGTCTATCTATCTATCTATCTATCTATCTATCTATCTATCTATCTATCTATCTATCTACCTGATTCTTTTCATTTACCCTATAGGCCTTTGCATATCTATTATGGCTTCCAGGTTAGTATTTTTGAGGTGATCCCTGAGTGTGTGAATGAGTAGGTCTGTTTCTTGTGCCTTCTCTTGAAACTTTCCTCCTGTTTTCTTCTTCTTTTCTGTCCAATTCTAATGCTTTCGTCTTTGTTTTATCATATTTTATTGTACATATTATATTATAGTATCACATAGAAGCCTGTTTTTGTTCTAATGAGAAACAGAAAAGGGGTAAATCTGGATGATAGGAGTGGTGGAGAGGATCTGGGAGGAGTAGAGGGAGTGAAAAACATAATTAGGGTATATTAGGTGAAAAAAGCAATCTATTTTAAATAACAGGAAAATATAAAAATAAAATTTAAATCGTTAAGAAGAAACAGGAGATGAAACCTAAAGAGACCACCTCCAGTAGTTAGACATGGCCCCCAATTGAGGCATGGAGCTACCCACTCATCTTCAAAATTCTTGACCCAGAATTGGACCTGTCTAATAGAAATGCAGGGATAAAAATGGAGGAAAGACTGAAGGAAAGGCCATCCAGAGACTGCCCCAACTGTCCTCAGGCATCAAACCTTGACACTATTCCTTGTGCCATGTTGTGCTTGCAGACAGGAGCCTAGCATGGCTGTCCTCTGAGAGGCTCTACCAGCAGCTGACTGAGACAGATGCAGATACTGCAGCCAACTATTTGACTGAGATCAGGAACCCATGTGGAAGAGTTAGGCAAAGGATTGAAGGAGCTGAGGGGGATAGCAACCCCATAGGAAAACCAAAAGTGTCAACTAACCCATACCCTTCAGAGCTCCTGGGGATTAAGCCACCAACCAAAGAGCATACATGGGCTGGTCTGTGTCCTGCCTCCCCCCCCCCCCACTTGCTGCAGATGTAGCAGAGGACTGCCTTTTGGGAAAGGATGAGCTTAATCCTGTAAAAAAAATACTTGATGCCCTAGGGAAGGGGGATGCTAGTGGGATGAGGTAGGAAGAGGGGGAGGATGGGGGAGGGAAGAAGAGGGGGATGGACTGAAGAACTTGTGGAGAGGGAACCAGGAAGGGGGGGGACAACATTTGGAATATAAATAAATAAAATAATTAATAAAATAAAAATGCTTTTAAGTTTGTAAAACAAACATAAAATAAAGGCATTGGAAATACAAAAGCTTAAAGAAGTCATTGCTATTAGAGCTGTTCTGTAAGTAATATTGAAGGATTTCTCTGAGGCAACAAGAAGTAATCCTTTGTGATTTGAAATATGGGTTTATAAGATGGAATAAAGAACAAAGGAAATGGTAACTACATGAAGAACTAGGTGATGTTATTTAAATTTCTGTATAAGATAGTCAACTAAACACAAAGAATAACAAAGGAAGGAGCTTCTAGCATAACTAATATACATGAAACCAACAGCAGAGAGGTTGAGATTAGGGGAAAAGTGGAAGTATATTGTAAAGCCTCTTTAATATATTTGAGATGGTGTAAGCTCACATGAAGACTGACAGTAACAAGATAATAATGGCACTATGCATCCTGAAGTAACTGCTACAAAGCTACCGATGGAAAGAAAATGGAATCTTTTTTGAAATTATAAATTAAAAGGAGGTAAGAAAAGAAAGAAAGAAAACCCAGAATTGACATGTAGAAAACAAAGATGAAGATGAAACCCTAGCAACATAATTAGACAACATGTATGAGTGCTGAATATATCAGAAAAAGACAGACATTTTTCAGATGGAATTAGAAAGCAATTATATCCATATATTTTCTATAATGAATCAAAAAGTGTAAAACTAAACTAATGAAAATGTGCTAACACTAATCAAAATAAAGATGAAGTAGCTATATTAAAGTTAGGCAAAGTACATTTATGAACAAAACAATACCAACGATTATTAAGGCCATTTCATAATTATTTGATGAAAATAACAAATTCCTTGGAAGATACACTTGAGTAAAAAGAGATAATGAAAATTGACTTGTCTCTCTGAAGAAATTAAGTCTGTAGCTAAAATCCCTCTCCACATAGGAGACTCTAGTCCCAGATAGTTTTATTGGTAAATTCTACCAACACTGTAACAACAGAATTCCAATTCTATACAAATATTTCATAAATGAAATGGCCTTAATAATCTCTGGTATTGTTTTTTTCATAAATTTGCAAACAATGCAATACTTATCAACCCTTTTAATGAGGGATGGTACCACAACTATGCAACCATTGTAAAAGAAGACAACCATAAAAAATATCTCTCATTTACATAGACATAAAAAAGAGCAAGATATGAAAAAAATCCTACTCAAGAAAATGTATATAGTGACAAAGTCTTATTTCAACATGGTTTTACTTGTTGTATGTTTTTTGAGAAAAGGTCCCTCTGTGTATCTTTGGCTGTTCTAAAACTCAGTATGTAGCCCAGACTGTCCTTGAACTCACAGAGTTCTACCTGTCACTCTCTCGAGTGCTGAGATTAAAGGTGTGTACTACAACATCTGTCCAACATTTTTTTTAAATATCAAAGAACATAATTCACCATATGAAAAAAAAAACTATAACGGAAAAAGGTCATCTAAATAGGCCTAAAGAAGCATTTACAAAATTTAATAAAATTTCAGAATTAAAAGAGGAAAGATTCTTGGTACACAAAGAATAAACGTTCCTTAATATGATAAGAGGGACCTTTAAAAATTGTGCGGATTTTTGTGCTTATTTGGTTGATAGTGGCATTGTTAGATGTTCTGTTGCTCTTTGGGGCAGCATTGGTAGCCCAGATGGAACAAAGTTAAAGTGCATTTTAATATTTATATACCAACTTACATGTCTTATAGATATTTTTGGCAGATAGCTAATAGTATGGTTCCTTAGGCACTGTTGTTGTTATTTTATCCTCCTGCCCCCTCTTATACTTATTGCCATCCTTCCTCCCTAATTACAGTATCATTCCACTGACACTGGGTATGAACAGTCCTCTTTTAAATTGTTGGCCAGAGTTGTCCAAGAGACTGCCAAAACATGCCATTAGTTACTTCCAGAGGTAGAAGTAACTATTGCCTATTGCTGAAAGCACCATGCACTTCACACAGAGGGACCAGAAGCCCTTGAGCTGTAACAGACTTGAAGGCTTCTTCACAGAAGAGCAGTTTCATGGTACCACATGCTGCCATGGAAGCTTCCAATAGATGAGAGCAACCAACAGTCCTATTCAGCTATGACATCTATGCATCACAACAATGACCATCATGGCACCATAATAACTCTAAAGATACAGTAGTGGTACACATATCTTGGTGATAACTAACAGCTCTCTATTTGTATGTAAGAGCATAGGACCTGTTCAACAAGAGGGAAATCATGCCTGGTAGTGAACACTAACTATCCAGGGCTAGTAAAGTCGTGAATCTTGCAGGAGAATCTACAAATGCCACTCTACTAAACCAACATAATCCCTAACAGTATTCATATATATGCAAACAACATATATGGATATAACAACATACATATGAATGAAGAAAGAGGGCATGAGTTCAAAAGAAAGCAAGGAAGAGTATTTGAGAAGGTTTGCAGGGAGAAAAGGGAAGGGAAATGATGTAATTATATTATAATCTCAAAAAATTAAATGTCACTAGCATATGACACAAATAAAAAAATCAAGTGCATTCCCTCTAAAAGTAAGAAAAAGACAATGTTTTCTACTTACATTACCTCTTTAAAGAAGATGTTTTCAATTTAGGAGTGCTTGCTTGCATGTCCATCACATGCAGGCATAAAGCCTATGGAGATGAAAAGAGGGCATCATGTTTACTGGAAGTGGAACTATAATCAGTTATAAGATATCATGTGATGGTTAGGGATTGAAATCAGAGAAACAAGTACTATGAACTGCTTAGCCATTTCTCCACCCCCACCTCCCCATCATTTTTAGGCAGCTATGTACTAGATGTTCTACTGAAAGCTTAATAAAAATTATATTTTTAAAAAAGAGAAACTTTCAAATTGTAAAGGAAGAGGCTAAAAGTACCTTAGTTTGTAACCTGATAAAATATGAGAAAATGCAAGGGAATCTACAAAACATCCACTAGAACTCTAAGTAAATTTATGAGAACTATGCAGATAATAGTATTTTGATATATAGCACTAGAAATTAAAATTAAAAGGCTATTTATAAAGAACACCATATATAAGATGTGAAAGACCTAAATATCAAGATGTCAGTCTATCCCTTTATTGAAATATATATTCATTGAAAACTCATTGCAAATTTCTGCAATGTTTTTGTGAAAATTTACAGAATAATTCCAAAATTCATATGGATCTACAAGGAACCTAAAGAAAACAAGAAGTTTTAAGAAGGGCCAAAAACTTGGAGTATTTAAGCTATTTCACTGTCAAATTTAGTATAAAGCTACAGGAATCAAGAGAGTATGATATTTATATAAAGTTACATCTGTTGCAAGTAATTTTAAAAATGCATGCTTGCTCTGGCTCGGCCATGGGACTAGCAGCCGGCCTGTTTGCTGTCTAGTCAGCACCATCAGCTAGCTAATGCTTTCTTAAGATCCAAGCTCTGCCCCTAGAACAGCTGCCACCTGTATTCACAAGAGCACTGCCTGTTCCTCCTTGCCAGGTGCTGGCAATGGCCATTTCATCCAGCTCCATTTAGCTCAGAGGAAGTAAATACACTAGAGACTTTTATATTTTAAAACTGACCAGATAATTCAAAGGCTCGGTGAAGAGTATCCTGCCCCATCCTCCTTAGGTTCCACAGCCACCTGCGGAGGCTACAAATTATCTGTGCCCTGAGAGACCTACATGTCTGAAGTTTCCTATCCACTCCACAGCCTGGTCTGAAAAAACACAATCCTCTTTTCATCCCTTTCTCTTCCTGTCCAGCCCAGAAATTCTGCCTTATTTTTCACCCAATGATTAGCTTCTGCTGTCTTTATTGACCCAATCAAGAGACAATTAGGGAATCTTTGCCTATATACACCTATAGAGACAGAATGGAGTCTAGATACAAGCTCACAAATATATTACCAATTAACTTTTTAAATGAAAAGAAGTTATTTACAGAAAAAAGGAAAACATTTTAAGAAGTAGTGCTATTCATATACTTAAAAAAGAACTGATATATTTATAATATATGCAAAATAAAGAAAATGAATCATAGATCTAAATGTGAAATTCATAGAGTATAGCTTTAAGAGAAAGAATTAATGACTTTGGATTAGGTAAAGATTTTTTGCTATACCACTGAAAGAATCATACCAGTTTGTATGTGTGTATGTGCGTATGTGTGTGTGTATCTGTGTATGAATCGTGTGTACTGTCAAAGTTAAAATTTTTGCTCTTCTCAAGACTACATTAAAGAGCATGAAAATACAAAATGTATACTTAGAGAAAATTACAGTAATGATGCCATATGTACTTTGCATATGTGCACACACTCTAGACTTTGTAAAGAACTCTCAATGCTCAGCAGTGAAAAATACCAAGAAAAATGTGCAAAGGATTTTAACACACATCAAGAAGATATTCAAAGAGCAAATAAGCACATAAAAACTTATATAGTGTAATTACTCATGAAAATACTAACTGGAACCATATGAGATACCATAGCACAGCTGTAACAAGTATAGATCGGTGTGGGTGGAGCTCCCATACATGGCAATAGAAATATAAAACTACTTTGGGAAAGATGCATTGCCATCATTAAAACGTTAAACAAGAGCCAACACCATGCTGAATATTTTTCAGATCTATTTACATATTCAGTTAAAAGTTCACCTTAAAATGGGAAATTTGTTAACTCTCAGCAGAAATGAAACTGAACTCACAGAAACTGTATCGCAATATCTAACAGTTATTTGAGAGAATGTATGACATTCTCCATGAATTTCAGAGTCCACACTTATCTGAGAGTGGAGTTTTGATCCTTTGTTTAATCCCTAGAAAAGGAGATCACATGCTTAGCAATAGTGATAGGAAGAAAGCAAAAAAGTAAGGAATATTTTATTTCCTGTGATACATAGGCCAAAGATTGTCTAAATCCAGAATATTTCATAGCAGCCTCTCAATGCACCCTTTCAAATATTTATATTTATGTGCAATCATTTTAGTAAAACGTTTATCTGTCAATTTACAAGAATCAGCTGAGAGTTTTTAATGAGTTAACTCTGTAGTGACATTGGCAGACACACAAACACAAACACAAACACAAACACAGTCTCTATCAGCTATGTATTCCTAGATATATTTTGAATTATAAGACCCAGTCAAGTGGAGCTGCTATAGAATATGAAAGTATTAAACATGTAAAAATATTAATATTAAATACCAATATAATAAATTAGATATTATACACTAAAAGCAAATTGTATGCGAGGAATTTTGGGAAAGAAAAAGGAAAATGTATTTATGTCATCCAAGCTGCTTCCTACAGAAGATATTTGGGGATGGCACAAGTCACCTGATATCTTACAGCATTCTTCATGCTGACTGGCAAAATGCAGCATTTGGTGGCTTCGTCTCCAGCTAGAAGATCAGCACAGGGTCTGCAGGTGATAATAGCAAGGTTATGCAAGATCCTTGGAAAGTGAATGCCCAGGCAAAGCCTTCTGTAACCCCAAAGCCACTGTACAGTCATTCTCATACTTGGCATAAAAGGAGATCAAGTATTTCTCCCTTGAAGCCTGAGCCCTAATGTATGCCAACATGCCTTGCCCAAGTTTCTCATTCTATGGGACAATGAGAAAGTGAAAGACTATATCAACTTGAAGGATCTAGCATGCATCATGCAAATTCCTACCACGTTTGCTGAGTTCTTCACCTAAGAAATTATGTCGACTGCATTCATTTGTCCAGCACTGATTATGTATTTGTTAAAAGAACAACACAAGAGTTGTTTAAAGGCAGAATGACCTACTGTTCTCCCTAGAAATCAAGTTAACATGAACAAGTGGAGTAAAAGACTTACAAATATGATTGAATAACATTGGATTGCCAGCATGTGGATAAAAACTTCTAACTAGCACAGATTTCCAGGAACATCTTCATCCCCTCCAACCCAACTCCTTCCCAGCTCTGATTATGAAAATAAAGCAATTAAAATGTGAAAGAATGGGTTTTTCCTCATCCCAGGCCATTTGTGCATCCACTGGGCTGCTTGGGGACTGAAAATGAAAGAAGAAATGTTGTAGGAATCAGTGTATGGTGATGAAATGCTAACTTGAAAATCATCAATGTTATACACTTGAAACTGTTCTTACTGCACCTCGTGCTGCAGCTGGACTTGGTAATGTGTAAGAGTCACCCAGGTGGTACTGGTTTTGAAGGCATGAAGTTGTCATGAAGAACTGCTGAGGCTTGGCACTGTGAGAAGTCGTTCGAGAAGGTGTAGCCTCAATGTAGTTGATGGCCCAGTACTGAAGGGGTCATGCAAAGTATTTGAGGCTTGGCACCATGAAGAGAGCCTATGAGAGGCTATTGGTGAAGCCTAGTTGGAGTGGAGCATTCCAGTGTATTGGAGATATCAGTACCATGGGATGATCACCAAGAAAAGCAGCCGCAGTGTAGTGGATCAACCCGAACTTAGAGTGCTACAGAGGACAGAGCTGGAGAAGTGATGCCAGCCCTTTGGAGGAGTCCAAAAGATCAAGTGGAATCCCAGACACAGAAACAAGAAGCTGTAACATTGAAATTGCCTTGGAGACTCAAAGATGTTAAAGATGCCAGAGCCATGGGATACATGCTGAGGAAAGCTGCCAACAGGGAGTGGAACCAGCCCAGGAGAAAGCAGTTAGTTGCAGTCAACAAAGATGAAAAAGGTGTGGAGATCTGAAGACCACTTTGACATCAGCCATGGAGACGCAGGAGTTTGGAGTTTGTCCAGCTGGTATCCTGTCTTTCTTTGGGATTTACAGTTAAGTGATTGGATGAATCTCAGAAGAGACCTTGAACTTTGGACTTTTAACATTGTTGAGACTGCTATAGACTATGAGGACTTTGAAAGTTGGACTAAATGCATTTTGCATTGTGATATGTTTAAGTATGGTCTCCCATAGACTCATGTGTTTGAACAAGTCTATGAGGACCAGGGAGTGGAATGTAATGGTTTGTATATTCTTGGACCAGGGAGTGGCACCATTCAGAGGTGTGGCCTGGTTGGAGTTGGTGTGTCACTGTGGATGTGGGCATAAGATCCTCACCCTAGTTGCCTGTAAGTCATTCTTCCACTAGCAGCCTTTGGATGAAAACATAGAACTCTCAGCTCTGCCTGTGCCATGCCTGCCTGGATACTGCCATGCTCCCACCTTGATGATAACAAACTGAACCTCAGAACATGTAAGCCAGAACCAATTAAATGTTGTTTTTATAAGGAAAAAAAAGAATTGCTCTTACAACATCCTATAGAGACATCCTAAAAATGGGAATGGCATCCAAAGAAAAGTAACCACCTTTTTACTGTGTTTCTTTCATCTATGTAAAGAATGCTGGGATTTACAAGCATTCTTTAAAGGATCAGCTGTTTTCTGATGCATGGCATGCTAATTTTAAAAATAGCTCCTTTAGGATTCATATTCAAGGGAAAAATATGGACAGGCCATATTCTTACTCTATTATATCAAGACACTTTTGTATCTGTAAGATAATATGTGTTTGCAAGACAAAGGACAATAGATGTTTTGGCCACTGTTACAGTATAATTAAAAGCCGAGGGGATGCATTCTATGAGTCATACATAGAAAGAAGGGGAACAGAAGATGAATAAACACTGAGTCATTCAGATGCCAGGAAAGACAACTTTATAGAGGATTTTTATCCGATCCTTAACCTTGTGTCTTACTCATTCCACCTGTCATCCTCCTTTTCATTTTGCCTCCCAGTATATTTGCATTTACTACATGGTACATGTATGTAAATACTATTTCTTCCTGCCTCAACAAAGCTTTGGTATTCTGATCATGTCAACTTAAGTGGGCACAGTACTAGAGTCCCCAGTTTTTAAGAGAGGGTAGTTAGCAACAATTTTCCTCACAGTCCCCGAAACACCCCTTGTAACTGTCCTTCCAGCCTTTGCAACAGAGACCAGAGAAGTACAGCTGTGTGTTTTTACAAAATATATAAGGAGAGAAGGAATATGTTTGGTGTATGTGTGGTAAGGTGTGGGGAAAGAGGGTGCCTCCACGGGTCCATGCTGAGGCATCCCTTCCCCCTGAGGGACAAGCCATACGACAGTGACAGTATAGTTTAGAATAGAGTTTATTCAGGTCATAGGGTGGGGAGCTGAGAGGGTAGAAAAGACAAAGAAAAGCAGAGCAAGAGAGTAGAAGAGTAGAAGCTGGCCATGAGCATGTGGAGAAAGGGGGAAGGGAATGGGGAGAGGGGAAAGTGGCAAGAGGACAGAAAGCAAGAAGGCAAGAGAACAGGAATGGAGAGGGCAAGCAGCCCCTTTTATAGTGAGCCAGGCACAACTGGCTACTGCCAGGTAACTGTTTCGCAGAGCTTAGACAAATGCTAACATTCCCTTCTTTTGGTTTAATTGAAAAAGAAAAATACTTAGCAAAAGGGAATAGTGGAGCAGGAATGGGGTTGCTGTGATCTTTAGCTATTTCCTGCTGATTTGGGTGGGGTGGGGTGGCGTGTCTCCAGGAAACTTAGGAAAAAGGGTATGGGGATGTTGGTTCAGACTTAGGCAACTTGACTGTTTCCTTGCTGTCCAGGGTCTGTGGAACTGTCTGTGGATAGACCAGAAGGGATAGGTCCAGTAGAAACTACCAGTAGAAGTCTGTGTCTGTGAGAGAAGATTGGAGCACTTGGGGGTTGCTTATCTGGAACTGTCCTGAATTGTAATAAGTGCCTGGATTGTAATAAGTACCTATTATATATATAATAGGTAGTGTATAAAGTATGTTTGAGAGAAAATTTTTGTTTCTTAGGTGTACATTTGGAACCTTTAGATCTTGGTGGTTGGAGGTGAGTCCCAAACCCAGGAAGAGGAGAGGAATCCCACCCTCTAGAATAGGTAGTAAGTGAGAACTTTTGGCTATTGATTAGCAGATGTCCTTATCGATGAAGTCTATTTGGTCCATGAGAGGTAGATCTGAGTGGGTTTCCTGTAGCTTATAAGCTTTCAAAAGACATAACAACATGAGTTAAAATCATGAACATTTTTTAAGATGAGCTTATAGAAGATAAAACCTTTTGTGGAGCAGAAGGAACAAGAAGGGATTTTTTCCTTCTGCGTAGCAGACTGAATATACATAACGAGAAACACTTTTACATCTAGTTAAAAGACAATCAAAGAAAACTTAAAATTTGAATTTGTGACTATACATTGGATCATATAGTGGAATATAAGAGTTGAGCAAGTTTATAGGAACTCTATTGGTTAGTGTTAGGACAATGGCATAGCAAGAGGAGGAAATATGAAGCATTTAGTTGATGGAAATATTTTAGGTAAGGAAGTAACAGGCTACATTTGTATAAGCTTATATCTGAACTTGTGTATCATTTACTATGAAGTCTGTAATAAATCTGGCCATCTTAGCTAGTTAACAAATTTATTAATGAGTAAATATAGTGGTGGATTACCTTAGGTTATTAAGCTAGGTCTGTTTTTTAGCTGTCAAGTTACAGTTACATTAGCTGTCAATGTAGTCAGAAATATTGGAAAGAATAAATTATAACCTAGGAGTCATGTATTAATTAAAAATGACAGAGTTCATCTATAGTCCAAACAGTTCCCAGGTCCCTGTGGCTCCATGGCAACTTGGGCAGAATCAGTCTGGTTTTCACTCACAGAAGATGGAGAGGTTTTTTTCTGTGGAATAGATACATGTGAAATGAGAAATGACTCACCTTGATTTAGACATATGAGTCACTTGACTCAGATATCCAGTCTTGCCTAAAATGTTTCTCAGTGATTATCATGCCAAAATTCAGGCAGTCTCTTGTAGCTGTGTCTATATCTTCTGGGTCCTTGTAGGGTAAGCTGTTAGGCTTTGGGAGATTCTGTCATAAACTTATTTATTAATATAAATTAGCAGACTTCTGACAAGATTGAGAGTGGTATCTATTGGTCATATCTGAGTTAGACAGCTTGTGTTTGTGAAATTACTTGTTTGAGAAAGTATATAGTAAATAGAACACACTATATCTTAGT
Organism: Mus pahari; assembly: GCF_900095145.1. NCBI lineage: Eukaryota > Metazoa > Chordata > Mammalia > Rodentia > Muridae > Mus > Mus pahari. Next base: position 11,299,518 of record NC_034613.1, on the reverse strand, counting down.
GGCAGTAGCAAAAATCATTTACTAAGGCAGGATAGGAATGAAAATCTTAATTGTTAAGTAACTTTGACAAGTTGCATAAGCAGGGAAAAAACATTTCGCATTAGCAGAGAAACACTTGGCTTAGAGTTGTTATGGACAAGAAATAAAAGGAATCAGAGAGCTGACAGTGGTGGCATGAGACAGTGGTAACAGAAAGTATGTCTGGGCAGGTTTAGGCCTGTGACTTGAACTGAGCAGGCAGGCACACAGGCCATGAGAACAGGCCAGGTGTGTTGGCACATAAAGAATGTGGGCACAGAGTCCTGGACAGAGAGAGAGAAAGACAGGGGCAGACAGGCATGAAGGAAAGCAATGTCTCAGCAGACAAGAGTCCCTGGCAGGACGCAAGGGGTGGTACCAGACCTGCTTTCCACACAGCAAACCTGGAGCAGAGCAAATGACCAGAGAGAACGAGGCATGGGGTAGGGGGAGCCTACACTATAGATTGCTAGCAAGAGAGTTGTTTTAAAATGCCAGTTTAGTGGCCATATAGAGATATTTCTTGTTGGGTACTGTGTATTATACCGGGATGTGAATAGGGACAAGGTAGTGAAGACCAACCTGTTGGGTGAGAGTAGAGCTATTAATTACCCCTACCAGTGTCCTGAGGATACAATTATTAACCAGAGAGAACAACAACCAGGCCTGGTCACCAAGTCATGACATGGTAATCTTGGGGCTGAGCTCTGGGCCAGTGCCTTGAGCAACAATGGGAGAGCAGTTCACCTAGGCCCAGGGTTCTCAGAAGTGAGAAAGAAAGTGCCTCAGAGGAGAGAGAAAAATCTCTCTCAAAGGAAAATGTCCTAGAACAATGGTCAATGAAAAGACTCTATGTCTCCATCATCAAGGACCGCACAGAGGTGGCTCTGACCTCAAGACCCCCTCCATGCCCCTGGGACCATGAGGATGTTTACATTGACCAGTTCAGGGAGGGAAGATTACCAGTTCTCCGAAATTTGGGCTGGAAACTGAGTTTAGGCAAGGAAGTGACAGGTTACATTTGTATAAGTTTATATCTGAACTTGAGGTAGTAGAGGGGATGTGAACCCGTGGAGTTTCTAAATATGAGTTACAACACCAAACGTTGTGTTTTATAAAAAGGTAAGGAGAGAAGGAATATGTTTGCTGGATTTGTGGTAAGGTGTGGGGGAAGGGGGTGCCTCCAAGAACTCATGATAAGGCATCCCTTCTCCCTGATGGACCATCCATACAATAGTATAGTATGGTATGGTATGGTATGGTATGGTATGGTATGGTATGGTATGGTATGGTACAGTATAGTACAGAGTTTATTAAGGGCATGGGGAGAGGTGCTGAGAGGGTAGTAGAGACAGAGAAAGGCAGAGTGAGAGAGTAGAAGAGTAGAGGCTGGCTATTAGCACATGGAGAAAGGGAGAAGGTAATGGAGGGAAAGGGGAATGGGTGAGAAGACAGAGCAAGAGCAAGAAAGAAAGTGAGTTAGGCATACCTGGCTCTTGCCAGGGGTAGAGATTAGACAAAGTGCTAGCAATAGCAATGTCTGGTAGTTATACAAGTCTGAAAAGGCACCAGAGTGGAATCACTCTGTCTTATTCTTGCTCCTTAGAAGTAAAAGAAGTCACATCTTTCTGATACGAGACATGTTTATTCTCTCACATGATTTCCCCAAGCACCATGTAGATGAGGTTGAGACAGCAGCACTTCCTTCTCAGGAATGAGATGACCAAGGCAGCTAGGAAAAGTGACTTACATAAGGTCATACAGCTGATAGGCAACTGACCTGAGCCCTGCCTCCTCCACTCATAGCTCTTCATGTGCCTCATTGTAGGGTCTTTGGAGTGGACCATTATCTGATCTCATATCATGGTATATGAGCCTAATTCCATCTGCTTTTAAAAGTTGAGCAATTTTAGGTCTGGCTAGTACTTGTATGGAAGGAATAAGACTAGATTCCATGATCCAAGAGCCATGAATTTGTAGGAGACCCAGTCTAACTTACTATGTGGCTATTGGGATGAAAGTGAAAGAGGGTCTTATGATTATCTTTCCCATGTCATCCTGCCATATTTATAACTACATGAAATGTTCCTAGACCTATTCTGATGCTTCTAACAAGCTAGCATTTGGCATTACTAGAAGACAAAAAAAGTATCTCCAAAGAAAACTTTTATTATTGTCATTAGTACTTGAAGAAGAAATTGAGTTTCTGATCAAAACCATGTGGCATGCTCATAAATTACAGTGCAGTGGAATAGAGTCATACCTGGTAAGCCTTGACAGGAAAGCAAATACAAGGCTCAGATTGTGCTCTATAGTTTCTCTGTGGGATACAACCCACACATTTTGTTATAAAGAGTGTGAGCATTGTTTTTCCTGCTGTTCAATAGGTAAAAGAAAAAAATGTGGGTAAAAATATCCTGTGTCATTGAAATTCACAGTCTACTGGACAATAGTTCTTCAGCATTATATTATGAGCACCAGAGTGAGAACAAGAAGTCCTTGGACCTCCGCTTCTGTTTATCCCTACTCTCTGCAGCACCATTCTGCTCTCCCCACCTGTCCTTCTCACTGCCTCCCAGCCCCCAAGACTGCCTTTGTCCTACTCCAGCTGCCTTTGTATAAAATATCCTACTGTCACTCACAAACAATGACCAGTGTCACAAATGAAATCTCAGCCACCTTGACCTGCAGGGCTCCAACTTGAAAAACATGCCAATTTTAAAAGCCCTTCATTTTAATCTTTCTACAAGGGAGTCAGATATAAAATCGTGTTATTTTTCATGAAAATGTTCCTAGTCTGTGGGAGTCGACAGAGTCATTCTGCTACCTCCTACAGAGATTGACAAAAGAAAAATTACCTCAGCAGTAAAAGACCAACTGCCTGGAAACTTCTCACCCACCAAAAGTACTGTCACCTTTCTTGCCTATTTAAAGGGAATAGGGGAACATTTGTTCTTGAGCTGTAGTTAAAAGAGCATGAATTGGTCTTACTACCACGATTTAAAACCAGTGAACTTGACTCAAAAAAAGTACCATGTTTGGAGTGGATGTAATATTTATAAACTAGTGGTTCTCAACTTTCCTTTACCCTTTAATACAGTTCTTCCTCATGTGCTGACCCCAACCATAAGATTATTTAATTGCTACTTCATAACTGTAATTTTGCTACTGTTATCAATCATGATGCAAATATCTGATATACAAAACATATGACATAGGACCTTGTGACTTTGGTCTCAATTCACCAGTTGAAAACCATGGCTACCAGTTAAAGTAGTTGGTACTACATATTCTTTGAAAAATAACCTATCTCTACTGCTCTATACTGTTTGTTCCCACCTCAATAAGAAAGATTCTGGACCTTCAAGGCTGTTGAATACAAACTAGAGATATTCAAGGTTGTCAAACAAACAAACGAACAAAAAATTTCCTTTTATTCTTTGAATTAGGGTTCTCTAGACGCTAGAGTGCTTCTCAACCTTCCTAATACTGAAACTCTTTAATACAGTTCCTCATGTCGTGATAACCAGCCAATGATAAAATCATTGCTACTTTATGATTGTAATTTTTCTACTGTTATTAATTGTCATGTATATATCTGTGTTTTCAGATGGTCTAATGCAACCCTTATGAAAGGGTTGTTCACTCCATCACTCCATTCCCCCAACTCTGTGCAAATCGGTCATTACCATTACAGGTTGAGAACCACTGCTCTAAAGTACAGAAATTATAGAATGAATGAATACACACACACACACACACACACACACACACACACACACACACACGCACACATCTATAGCTATATATTTTTATCTATCTATCTATCTATCTATCTATCTATCTATCTATCTATCATCTATCTATCTATCTATGAGTTTTATTAAAATGACTTGTAGGCTATGGTTCAGCTAGTCCAACTGGCTAGTCCAGCTGACTGTAAATGGAAAGTTCAAGAATTAAACAAAAATCCCTCACAGGTATGCCCTCCATATTTAGGTTTTAGTTAGTTCCAGATGTAGTCAAGTTGACAAAGAATAGCCATCACATTCTTAAAGAAAATGGGGTTCTTTAATCAAAATCTAAATTCTGTGATCAAGGAGTGTGATTGTTCTCAGGTTACAAAGAAACCCAGGATAAATGGCTTACTGTGGTGCTTATTAGCATATCAAAGCTCACCCTGGTCACCAAGGTTACTCAGTACATATGATTCCACTTTGCTCTTATTTGTGGGCCTCTCCAGCCCAATGGGCTTTGCTTCCCTTCACCCAGATTTTCAGTCCTGTATAAACCTATCACTTCGGCCAAGTGTTCTCTTGATGCTACCCTTTGTCTTCTTTGTCAACCTTTCTTTTCTTCTTCTTTAGCTCTCCCCTGCTCTCACCCTCCTATCATGGCTGGATTCAGTCTGGACCCTTCCAGACACTTTTGGCTGTACTCTTCCTCATAACTATAATAAAATCCTTCTCCTCACCCACACCTTGGAGTAGTCATATCCTCATTTTTATTTGTTGTCTTTCTAAAGTGAGTAGTGTGGTGCAAAATTAAGAGTCTACAAGGTGAACTGTACCTTCCAGTATCAATATCAATTTAGTTAATGCCTCTAAACAAATGTGGGGTTTGGGTTTGGGTTCTTTCTTTGTCTTTCTTTCTTTCTTTCTTTCTTTCTTTCTTTCTTTCTTTCTTTCTTTCTTTCTTTCTTTCTTTCTTTCTTTCTTCCTTCCTTC
>NC_034613.1:11291204-11294660 GCF_900095145.1 Mus pahari | reverse complement strand
GAGGTGGGTGGGATGTGTTTGCTTGTTTGTTTTGCTTTGTTTTCAGACAGAGTTTCTCAGTGTAGTGCCAACTGTCCTAGAACTCACTTTTTAGAACAGGGGTCTTTGCACTCAGAGATCTGCTTGCCTGTTTCCCAAGTGCTGGGATTAAATGTGTGTGTCATCCTCGAGAAAAGATGTTTTGTTTAGTATAAGGTATCCCAGCACTTGCGAGGCAGAGGCAGGTGGATTTCTGAGTTCCAGGCCAGCCTGGTCTTCAAAGTGAGCACCAGGATAGCCATGGCTATAAAGAGAAACCCTGTCTCAAAAAAACAAAAACAAAAAAAGTATTACTTCTCAAATTTCTCCCACACCCACGTCTGTGTACACCTAAGTGTGTGGCACTTGGGTTACTTCTCATATTCATTCAAGCTTAAGAATTACTGATTAAACCCATGGAAATATAAGCCCAAGTTTAAGAAAGGTCCTTGCCTATGACTGATTGATTCAGCTATTTTGGATACCCCCAAAAGATGTTTTGGATGTAAGACAGAAACACTTTGAAAGACAGCAAACCTTCTATACTTTCTCTCTACAACTTCTCTTAATTTAAAACATCACACACCCTATCACCATGAATATCTTAAACACCAATGACATTTCACACAAAGTCAGATGCTCAGACATGACTTAGATGCATTAACTATCAAATAGAATTTCTTTACATTTCTGCCTCATTTCTTTGTGATCTTATTTGACCCACAGACTGTCTTTGAGCTTATTTCTAGACCTAATTCCTGAGTATTTAATCTTATCCCAGCTCCCTGCTTTCATGATTCTGATCTACTTCCTCCATTCCTTGTCATTCTTCCAGGAAGTATCTTTATCTATCTAGTGTCCTCAAGGACCCTTTTAGGGAATCTATGAATTCAAAATAATTTTCCCTCCTTAATGTCTCAGCAATATAAGATGACTTTTAGGGAAGGCGACATAAGGATTGATGATGTCATCACTCTCTTAACTAATAATTTTCTCTGTTCTAATGTCTAACACAGTAAATATAGATATAATTACCATAAACAAAAACTCTGTGAAGTAAATATTTTATCAGATTAACATATCTTGATTAAATACTTTGAGAACTACTGCTATAAAAATGGAGTAACTCTTCTCTTATGATTGGCCACATGTATATTTATAGTTCTCAACCTACGCAATCAGCACTCATTGTCATGATGCTCAATCAGTGATTTTTTACTATAATCCAGCCACTGCATATATAGCAGTACAAGAAAGAGATTAGTGAGGAAGGAAGAAGGGAGGAAAGGAGGGAGGAGGGGAGGGATGGAGGGAAGGAAGAACCAAGGCATAATGGACATTGAAATCCTTATTCTCACAGATAAGCACTAGGGACTCTGGAATGTTAACGTCATAGGGTTGTTCCTTCAAAGGAACAACCTAGTATACCCTGAGAAGGCTGGGAGCAGATGTGGTTAAAAGCCTGATAACCTTTGTGCTGTGTGGCCAGAGAACACACCACTAGATCCTCTGCCAGACCTTTATCATGAGCACAGCCAATCTATTGAAGCCATCTTTATGGAAGGAGTCATATGTAATTTACAAAAAGTTTTGACGTGGTCATGTCTGATCTTAATTTAGTTTAATTTTTTCCTCAAGGAGAATTATATATTGCTTATTGTGCACATGATATTGAGTTAATTATCACCTGGAAAGTTTTCATCAAGTTCATTATGCATAAATGTGCCTAAAATAAAGTACTATTTGTGATCAGACTTCTGAAGTTTGAACCATCATGGCTACTTAGCCATTTTGAATTGAACTGCCTTCTTGCCAGCCAAGGATTATTACTCTTCTGGAATTGGTGGTCACAGGGACCCCCACAGAAAAGGAGGGAGAAAGAAATATAGATAAAGGAACAAGGAGCTAACAACTCATACTCAAATTACTCATTCACTCATTCATAACTAAATACAGTTCTAAGGTTCACCCTCTGTGAATCAAATTTTGGCTCCTATTTGTAGTTGTGTTTTCCCTCTTGATTCCTAAAGCCAACATTCTGAGTCTGCACAAATGCGTTCACTTGTACATGCTGTTGGTACCAGGATTTGCTCCCAACCTACTGACATGACACTTAGGAGCCATCAACCTGCATACATGTTGCCAAGGCAACCACCACCATATTCCCAGAATCAACTTGGCTCATTTCCCACCTTTATCTGCAGCTACATCACTATTCAAATAAAAGGAAGACCCCTCTGACCCCCCCTCTCTTCCACATCTTCTCCTTCACCACTACCTTTACCCTTCTCTCCTACAATAAACGTCACATGGAACTGTCTGGCCTGGTGTGGTCTGTCTGGAGCCTCACTTCTAACACAGCATTGGTGCTGAAACCCGGGAGCAGAAGGAACAAGAATTTGTGATTAAAAAGTTGGATCATATAGTGGAATGTTTCATTAGGGTTAGGCAAATTTATAGGAACTTGGATAATATTAAGACAGTGGCAAAGCAAGAAGTGGAAATATGAAACATTTAATCAATGGAAACTGAATTTGGGTAATAAGGTAACAGATTGCATCTGCGGAATATTTTTCTAGCTGTTTCTTAACTATCAACATAGTCAGAAGTAGGAGAAATAAACAAAGATCTATCAGTTATATATTATTTTAAGAAATGACAGAGTCCACTAGCCAACAGTTACCCTGGTCTCCATGGTCTCCATGACAAATTGGGTGGCCAGTCTGGCTTTCAAGAGCAGAAGATACAGGGATTTTTCTCTGTGGAATGGAGATGTGTGACATGAGAAATGACTTACTTTGATTTAGCCAAGTCATTTGACTCAGGGTATACTGAGTTGTCTACTGCATATTTAGTGATTATCATGTCACAATTCAGGCAGTACCTTGCAGCTGTGTCCTCTGAGATCTCCTGGGGTTATCTGTTAAAGGCTTCAGGAATTCTGTCTGTCATAGACTTAATAATTAGCAAACTTCAGACAGGACTGAGGGCTTTATCAATAGGAGCAACAGTAATGGTTTGTGTGCTTTCTGCTGCTAAACTGCAGTGGCAGGGGCAGTGTCAAGGTTTGGGGCTGGGCCTGGAGAGCAGCTCAAGACCCATGTACCTGGACACAGGAAGGGATATCACTGGCCAGCTTGTTTACTGGGGCAGGCCTTTCTCCCAGCAGCCAGAAGTTGAGGCTCAGTGCTCCCGGCTGTCAGAGTCTTGATGGGCAGGGAAAAGGAAGTACGTGAAGTAGCATGCTCTATATCCCAGAAACTTGCAAGCTATTCTTGTGGCACCACTAGCCTTTACTGTATAAGTTCAGGGCAGAAGTGGGAGGGAGGGAGGGAGGGAGGGAGAGAGAGAGAGAGAGAGAGAGAGAGAGTTAATGCATAGCTCAGAGCAGCCTCAGGGAAGCTTGTGTGGCTTTTTTTTTTGTTTGTTTTGCAAACT
>NC_034613.1:11275814-11286245 GCF_900095145.1 Mus pahari | reverse complement strand
ATTTCAATATTTTTGTTTCTATGGAGGCCTGTTTTGTGACCAATTATATTGTCAATTTTGGANGAGGTACCATGTGGGGATGAGAAGAAGGTGTATCCTTTTGTTTTAGGATAAAATGTTCTGTAGATATCTTGTTCCCCCTGTGATTCTGTTAGCCTCTCTCAGTAGTCCTGGGAGTCCAGCTCTCTCCTGAGTCTCAGTGATCAGATTACTCTCTGCAGGCAATCAAACTCTCCTGGAGCAGGAAATGTGCACAGAGGCCTGGCGTTCAGATCTGCCTCCTGGCTGAACATGTAGGCCCAAAACAGGGCCTGTCCCAGAAGATGTATTGCCTCTGCCGTTTACACACTCACCTGCACAGACTAGACACCAAGGGACCCTGGACACAATATGACTCTCTCACCTGCTCTGGCCAATGGAGCCCTCACAGGTGGCCACCTTTCCTCTGGTGAAGAAGGTGCCCAAATGTCTGGAGCCCGAAACAGGGTCTGTCCCAGAAGCTAGGTTGCTTCTGTCTGTCCCAAATCTGTGTAGCTTCTGAGGTCCACACTCTCACCAGTGCAAACTGGAGCCTAGGTGAACCAGAGCAAAGATGGCTCCCTTACCAGCTCAGGCAGTGAGAGCCCTTCTGGGCAGACACCCCTCCTTGGGCAGTAAAGGCACCAGATTACTGGAGCCAGAAAAGGGATCTTTCCCAGAAGCTTTGTAGCTTCTGCAGGACACTCTCTCCCCAGCAGTGCACCCTGTATATGGTTTCTTAAATGGAAAGTAATTTATTAGCAAATGCCTCTGAAGGGAAATTTACTTCAAATCTTTGCTTTCACATAATGAACTTTAAAGTTTTAGGGAGTAGCTATTTCTCCATAAAAGAGATTCAGTGGAAATATCTTTTTAATATTTAGGGTCTTAGTTATCCTAGAAAACTTGTGATACAGAAAATTTAAGAAAGAAATGATGATTTGCTTACTTCAAATTATTTTTGAAAGCTTCCAGGAGATGTCAATTGGCTAAGACTTCACCTTAAACTCACCACAGGAAAATTTAAGCCTTTGTTAGAAGCTATCAAGTGAGATTCAAATTAACTGGTGAGAAGAAAAAAGGCTTTACAGAAAGTAGAGGAAACTTCCGTCATCAATATCAATTGTAATCAATGATAATCAAATGTTAGCTGCTTATTCTAGTTATTGTTAATCAATTTACAAACAGCAATTCTTTGACAAAAAACACATTAATCTTTCTTCATCTACAAGTAAAGTTTTAACATCCTATTGCAACGCTAAAATTTAGATGCCAAAAAACTCCTTGATGAGTGAATGCCTTATAGTATCTTAAAACTAGGCTAACTTATATCTGGGTGAAGTGAAAGTATCCACATACTGGTACATGGCATGATCCTGTTGAGGTACTTAATAGGGGGAAGAGGGGGCATGTTTTTGTTTTTTACACAGAATGCTGCAGGAGAATGCTAGCTTCCAGAATGATTCCTGTGACAGGCTGACCTGTGAGTTCCTGAGTGCCCTGACAGTGGAGACAGGAAAGCTGTATTGAGTGCACAGAGAGCAAGGAAGCAAGGGGAGCAGACACTTACAAAGCAAAATAAAGAAACTCTCCCTATATCCACCATGGGCTACAGCAACGAGAACAAGCATGTTGCCGATTTTAGAAGCTGTACAGAGCATGGACAAGATGCTTTCATCAGAGACACTGTTTTTGACCATTTAGGCCAACTCCCCTATAGCTGTGAAAGCATGTGCACCTTACCTATATGCTATATTCCTAGATAATTTTGACAGAGTTAAGATCACCAATCTTGGCAAATCTTTTCATATTCATTGTAATTCTTGTCAATTAACTAATTATGTAGATCTTAATTTAGATAAGGAATCTGCTGTTATGATTTTGTTAAAAAGACCTGCTTATGTTTTGCTGCCTATAGAGTTAGAAAATGATCGTTGGCTTGAGAATTCGGGAATGCAAACTTTGAAAAGGTTAAATGAGCTTATAAGACCAAAGAGATTTGTTGCAGCTCTGATTTTAGGAATTACTGCTTTAATTGCAATTTTAACTTCTTTTCCATTATCTACCACAGCTTTAGTTCAGCAGCTGCATACAACTCATTTTGTTAATGATATGCATAGGAATATTTCCGTAGCTTTGTCAGAGCTGCATATTATAGATAAAAATTGGAGGCAAAGGTTAGTGCTTTAGAAGAAGTAGTCTTAGCAATAGGACAGGATATAGCAAATATTAAGGCTAGAAAGGCAGAAATTTCAGATATTAGCAGAAGCCATTTGGATACTTGGAACATTGATGAATTGGCCAGAGATTTAAAAATAACCTAAGGGCATTGAATCCCTTGGATTGGGTTCAATATATAATTCTACTTGCTATTATTATTGGCATTATTTTACTAGTAATCATTGTGTTTCCACAATAGACTAGCATTGCATCAGAGCATTCACCTGGCTCCTGTGTTTAGCTGATCTTTTAAATTAAGTGGTAAAGATGGCCCAGCTCCCACCTTCTTTTTATGTATGTATTCTTTTTGTTTTGTGTCAATGTAATTTGGTGGGTGTGTTCGCCTGGCCTTTCTTGTTTTTCTTCTGTATTAAAAGTCTGGTGTTTGTTTGGACAAAATACATTCAGATCCAGCACACTCTCTCGGGTCTGTATGTCAATTCTTGCCTTCTCCATGGACACCTGCCAGAACCGTGATTCCCACGGATTGAGGGGGGCTGATTGAGCTTGGTCAGTGGCAGAAAGAGAGAGAGAGAGAGAGAGAGAGAGAGAGAGAGAGAGAGAGAGAGAGAGAGAGATGAAAGAGAGAGAGAGGAGAGAGAAGGAGAGGGAAGGAAGAGGCTCCCTCATAAGTATGGGGAATGTGGGCATCCAAGCCCTTAATGTGAGAGAGTGTGCAGGTGGTTGCACACATGGGAAAGCAAGTCTCCTACAGAGTCCCTGGCAGGACACAAGGGGCAGGGACAGACCCATTTTCAGGCAGAGAACCTGGAGCAGAGCTAAGGAACAGATGGCAGCAAGTAGTGTCCCCGGCAGGGAGCAGGGCCAGACCTGCTTTTCAGGTGAACAGTTAACTAGTGGCTGCAGCAGGCCATAAATGAGGGAGGTGGAGGTGAAAAATCTATGCTGTGGGTCAGCAGCAAAAGACTGACCCATGGGTGAGACATGTGGGGGCAGGGAGCTAGCACTCAGAGCCAGTGCTTTTGAGCCAGTTATCCAGGTCCATCCTGGAATTCTCAGCCATGAGAAAGAAACTGTCTCAAAAGGAAAGATGAAAGTCTCACCCAAGGGAAGAAATCCTAGAACAAGGGTCAGGGCAGCACAGGGGTACCTCTGAGCTCAAGAAAGTTCCCCTGGAACCACAAAGATGGTTACTCTGACAAGTGGGGGATGGAGCTTACCAGTTCTGAGCTAGTGAGCATGGATCTCTTGTAGTAACTGAGGTGAGATGCAAACCTGCAGAGTTTCTGAATCCAAGTCAGGGAATCATATGACATGTTTATAAAAAAGGTAAGGAGATTGGAGTTATGTTCTTTGGAGGTATGGTGAGGCATAGGGGAAGAGGATGTCTCAGTGGGCCCATGCCAAGGCATGCCTTCCCCCTGAGGGACCAGCCACATGACAGTATATTATAGAATAGAGTTTATTCAGGGCATGGGTAGGGGAGTTAAGATGGTAGTAGAGGCAGAGAAAGGCAGAAAGAGAGAAAAAGTAGAGAAGTAGAGGCCTTCCGTGAACATGTGGAGAGAAAAGGAAGGGAATGGGGAAAGGAGGGGGAAGGGAAGAGCCCAAGAAGACAAGAAAGAAGCAAGAGGGAAGCAAGAGTCAAGAGAAAGAGGAGGGGGGCAAGCAGCCCCCTTTTATAGTGGTTCAGGCCTGCCTGGCTGTTGCCAGGAAACTGTGGGAAGGAGCATACCTGGCTGTTGCCAGGTAACTGTGGGATGGAGTTTAGCCAGAATACTAACACATTCATGATCAGAATTTTATTGTCAGAACTAAAGATATCCCTCTGAGGTCAGTCATAAGCAAGTCCATGCCATTTTAGTTGTCATGTCACCTTCTATTTGGCATCTTAAACTTGATTGCTAAAGGATTTCCACATCTCCCTTCATCAGAGTGGAATGCTATCTTTAAAGCCATGATCAAATACTTTTAGATTAACCTTGGAGGAAATCAATTATAAAAACGTATAAACAAGTCAAGAAATTGGAATATAACACTTGTCTTTTTATATATGATAATACTTAAAGCACTGCTTTTGGCCTTAACAGATAAGTTTTTGGAAAGGACTGTTCAACTAAATAATAAAACTGAACTCTACAGTATACTTTACCTTAAGGGGTTCACATAAAGCACCTTTGCCACTGAGTAAGCATTCACGGAGCATGTCTTATGATCCCTGTGAAAACTACTATAAAATAGACAAATTAGACCCAAATCCTGCTCCTAAAAATTACCTACATGATGATTCAGACACATAAGCCATTGACTGCAATGTGAAGAATAAATACCAAGCTAGAGGAGCACACATGAGCAAACTATCTTTTATTCTTATCCTCATGAGAACAGTAGAGAATAAAGATGATTTAAGGACAGGATTTTAAAAAATGTGATATTTAAATTGATATTTGAAAGGTTAAATGAAATTGTCTGGAAGAGTGAGAGAACTACTCTTACTTAGAGAACATTTCCATAAACAAAACCAGTTATATTCCCCTCAGGTTTTTTGTTTGTTTTATTATTCTGTTATAGCTATGAAACCCAGATAACCTTGACAGATAAGGATTTAGTCTATACATGATGATGTTTTTTTATTGGGGGATGGTTAAGAGAGGATTTCTCCATATAGCCTGGCTGTCCTGGAACTCACATTGTAGACCAGGCTGGCCTTGAACTCAGAAATCCACCTGCCTCTGCCTCAACAGTGCTGGGATTAAAAGAATGCACCACCACTACCTAGCTTTATATGATATTCTTTAGGGACCCTCTTTTTGCAGATACATTTCAAATATAATTTTCACTGATGGGAATCTACATAATCTGATTTTTTAGCCCATTCTGTTTCATGATAGTAGAACAAATTATTGAAAGGTATGCTTATCAAAATCAAAGAATAAATAAAAATTAAGAAGGCAAGGATTGATATGCAAAATATATATAAATAACTCAAGAAATTAACCTCCAAAAAACCAAATGGCTCAATTTTTAAAATGGGGTACAGAACTATACCAAGAATTCTCAACAGAGGAATCTTTAATGGCCAACAACCACTTAAAGAAATGTTCAACATCCTTAGTCATCAGGGAAATACAAGTCAAAACGACTCTGAGATTCTAACTTATACCAATCAGAATGACTAAGATAAAAAAACTCAAGTGACAGTACATGCTGGTGAGGATATAGAGAAAGAGGAAGCCTCCTCCATTGCTGGTGGGATTGTAAACTGGTAAAACCACTCCAGAAATGAATCTGGCAGTTTCTCAGAAAATTGGAAATAGTTCTACCTGAATACCCAGCTATACCACTCCTGGGCATATAACCAAAAGATGATACACCATAGCACAAGGACACATGCTTCACTATGGTCATAGCAGCCTTATTTATAATATCTAGAAGCTTGAAACAACCCAGATGTCCCTCAACCGAGGAATGGATACAGAAAATGTGATACATTTACACATTGGAGTACTACTCAGCTACTAAAAACAATGATTTCATTCTATTCGCAGGCAAATGGATGGAACTTGAAAATATCATCCTAGTGAGTTAACTCAGTCACAAAAGAACATTGGATGCACTCAGTGATAAGTAAATGTTAGTCCAAAAGTTCAGACTACCCAAGATTTAATTCACAGACCATATGAAGCACAAGAAGAAGGAAAACCAATGTGTGGATGCTTCTGTGCTTCTTAGCATGGGGAACAAAATAAACATGGGAGGCAGAGGGGGAGGGGTCTGGGTGGAAGAGTAGAGGAGGGGAAAATGTGTGTAGGATCAGGTATGGGGGAGGACAGAAGTGAAACCCAAAGGGCTAGGAGAATATGCAGCTTCTGGAGTTGCAGGGTGGGAGAATCATCTAGAAAGTCCTAGAGACCTGGGATATAAGAGACTCCCTGGACTCAGTGGGGGTGATCTTAGCTGAAAAGCCCAACACTGGAGAGAAAGAACTTGAAAAGACCACCTCCAGTAGGTAGACAGGAACCTAAGTGGAGGGATGGGGTTACCAACCCACAGTCAAAATTTATGACCCAGAATTGTTCCTGTCTGCAGAAACAAACTGCAGGGACAAAAGTGGAGAGGAGACTGAAAGAAAGGCTGTCCAATGACTAATTGAACTTGTAATCCATCTCATGAGGGGTTGGGTATCAAGGCTTGAGAATATTACTTATGCTATGATGTGCTTACAGGCAGGAGCCTAGCATAGATGTCATCTGAGAAACCCTACCAGCAGCCAAGTGAGTCAAATGCAGATACAACCTACCATCAGACTGAGGTCAGGGACCCTTATGGAAGAGTTAGGGGAGGTAGCTGAAAGGGATGGTAACCCCACAGGAAACTAACAGTATCAACTAATCCAGACCCCTCAAAGCTCCTAGAGACAGAGCCACCAACTAGGGAACATATACAGGCTGATATGAGGCCCCTGGCCTAGAGCAGAAGACTGCTTTGTCTGGCCTTAGTGAGAGAGGATGCACCTAATCCTGTAGAGACTTGAGACCCCAGGGAAGAGAGATGCAGAAGGGAGGAGACAGTTTCTCAGAGGCAAAGGGGATGGGGAATAGGATGAGGAAATGTAAGGGGGCAACATCTGGCATGTAAATAAATAAAACAATCAATTTGAAAAAAAGGAGAAAAAAGAAGGTAAGAGTTAAGGTATATATGAGGATAACATCTTTGGTCCCAAATCAATTCAGATGAGGAAGCAAAGTTGCATTAGAGGAAGTGTAATAAAGAATATTTAGATTTTGTCCTAATTTGCTGTTTGTTGCAAAACTTTCTCATTTGAGCATATAAGAAAAACATAACCCAACTCCCAGGCTCTAAATGCAAATCCTTAAGAAAACAAAACTGATCAGTTTGGCTTGAGTCAAGTACATATTTTTAGCCTGTTGTTCAAGAGACACCACCATATAAACCATTAACCACTTAACAGGACCTGAGAAATTCTCAAAAAAGAGGAGTGGCTGCTCTAGAGGAATTTTAATCCAGCAACAGGGCTGATCTGGAAAGGGATCATATCCAAAGACCTTCTAGGTCTATATGATCTGGCCAGAATACAGACACTCCCTAAATTACAGTATAATCTGGCTGGAATATAAACATGCCCTTAGTACATATCTTTAATCCCTAATAATGAAGGTAAGGTTAGCTTGTAGAAGGAAGTCACCATGTTTGAAAATAACATCTAATTTAGGGTTATACAAAGTAACAAATCAGAGATAGGATATGCCCGACTTGTATGAGAACAGCACAGGAAAGAGGCTACTCAAAAGAAGGGAAGAGGGGCATGGCAATTTTACCAGAAGAGTTTTACAGAGACAGGTTGCAAAGGGAACAAGCTAGACACAGGTGAAGACAGAATGAGCCAGACAGGTTGCCAAAGTTATTATTAGTTCAAGCAGAGCAATTCAGACAGAAATGGAGAAGCCAGATTGAATTAGTCAGTTTGGAAGATTAGATTTTATGAAGGCTAGAAGCTTGCAGGACTAGGCCTAGGGATAGCTAGAACAGAGAAAGAAAAGGTCTAGGCTCAACCCAAGCCATGCATTTGAACAGCTGGAGTACTGCTCTCATCTCATCTCTTCATTTGAGGAAAAAACAGTGACATTTACAAGCTGCCAGTAAAACTAGTTAGCATGGACTGATTGTACCTTCCCTTTGTCTTATATCTTGAGATTTATCTGCCTCAAAATTGATTAAATACACTTGGAATGTAGCAAAACAAATATAACTGAAAGTCCAAAACACATAAAGGAATTAAAGCAGACATACAAGAATGCTTGGGAATAAGAAGGGTAAAATGTGGGGCAATAAGCTATGTATAGACAGCCTGGTCTCCAGTCAAGTTGAGGTCTTAAACCCCAGTAGGACCCGGTGGTGGTAATTCCCACCTACATGGGACAGAAGGCATTCCCCCATATCTCCTGGACCCCCGGCTCCTGTCAAAGTTACCATCCTTACAGCCCCCACAAGAGAAGCATGTGTCTACCAGTCAGGTAGACAATGTCCCAAGCTTCAGGCCTTCTGGCTAGACCCCTCCTCACAGTTACTTAGCAACAGCAAGATAATACAGCCCACTAAAGAGGAGCTGCTTGGCCCCTTTTTCACTCTCTTAAACTCTCTCTCTCTCTCTCTCTCTCTCTCTCTCTCTCTCTCTCTCTCTCTCACCTCTCTCTTTAAGCTTTCTTACTCTCTAGACTTTCTTCACACTCTCTCTTTTCCCCTTCTCTCCTCTTTTCCTCTTAGCCATGGCTGCTCTCTCTCTCTCTCTCTCTCTCTCTCTCTCTCTCTCTCTCTCTCTCTCTCTCTCTCTTCTCTTTCCCCTGCCTTTCTTCAATAAAGCTCTAAAACCATAGATTGTCTCTGTTCATCAAGGCCTGGAGTAAAGACTCTCCCCTGTGGGAACCACCCAGTGTCCGCACTCCTCTTTACCCCTGCCCCTTCTTCCAGTATCTCCAGGGCCTAGTGCCACCCCAGGGCCCCTATTCTGTTCTCAGCTCCTCTGCCGTATCCAGCATGGGATACCAGAGTCTCAGAACCTGGTACAGAGGGCTGCCCCTTGTCTGTGTGGAGTCAGTGGCTTCACACAGCCAGATGCCCACCTGGGGCCCTGTGGAAAGCATATGGCAGTCCTCCCACGTCTGCCTGCCCAGAGCACCAGAACTCTTCTTCCTCTCTTCCCCTACACCCACGCCCCCACAGGAAAATATGCTATTTGTGAGTGACGTAGGTCTGAAAATGTACAGAGAAGGAAAACCACTGCTGATTAGCTTGAGCCTCAAACACACACTGCTCCTTTCGCCTGCTATGTTAGCATAAAAGGACAAGGTGGCTGTGTTACTTTTCTCATAGCTGTGACCAAATTACTAACAAAAGCAATTAAGGGAAGTGAAGTTTATTTTGATTCACAGGTTAGAGGATACAGCCTATTGTGTCAGAGAAGGCATGGTGCAGTAACTATGGCAAGAATTTGAAGCGTGGATTGCTCACATCATGGCAGAGCAGGAAGAAGAGAGCTTAGGATGAGAGTAGAGCAGGCAATATAACTTTCAAAATCAGTGGTACATTTCTTCCACCTAGACCCAACCTTCTACAGCTTCTATAGCCTCCCAAACAGCACTATTAGCTGGACAATAACTGTCAAAACATGAGCCAAAATATTTTTAAAATGAGCCTATAGGGAACGTTTTACTTTCAAACCCAATGCTCTGGATACATTCATCTCAGTTATGGGAATTAAAGTTGCCTATTTACCTGCCTTTCCCCAGGATAGTTACAAACTCCAGGAAGGCAGAACTGGTGTCTTATTCACTAGCTTTAGTGCTTGACAGAATATTGGCAAGCAGAAGAAATAGTGATACTAATTAAATGGATTACTGGTCTATGCTGCAAATTCACAGTGTGCGTTCACTGGAAAAGAATCAGCTGTCAGAGTTTGTTATGATGAAATGCTAGAATCTTTTATTTTCTGAGTCATAGATAAAACCAGTTCCTTTTTTGAAAATAATTTTCATATCTGCCAGAGAGTTCTGAACAGTTGAAGTTTATAGAATTTTCTTCAGATGAGATGAGCATTGGCCATCGCAGCAAGCTTTTTTTTCTTCAGTTGAAGTCACATCTCATAGCATAAGGAATGTTCTTTTTTCACATTCTTTATTAGCTCCAAAGGAATTTACCATAATTAGAAGTGCTAGTGACCCTAAACTATGGCCCTCAAACATTCTTTGGGTTGGGCACAACATATTACAAGCAAGACTGTGTTGGGGCTCTTTGTGCAAGGTATATAAAGCCTTTAAATATAAGAATAAGTAAAATGAATATCTGCCCCCACTTGACACTAAGACATAAAAGTCTCATTTTCTGTTAAATGGAAAAGTGTAGCTTAGGATTCTGCAGAATCATTTGTCATTGGTTCTTAAAAAGATAAGTCAGCACAAAGGGTGAGATTCAGATCCCTTGTGACCCATTCCCTTCAAGTCTAGTAGCCCTGGGTTCTGTTTTGTCACTGTGTTCAAAGGTTAGAATCCAGACCCCCAGCAAGTGCTGAAACATGTAACACAACCTAGCACTCACATTACTTAGCTTTGAGACCAACAATGGAAAGCTAGTGTTAGAACTTTCTTATTTTTAAATTACATATTTTATTCATTTACATTTCAAATGCTATCCCAAAAGTCCCCTATACCCCCCCCC
>NC_034613.1:11264531-11274585 GCF_900095145.1 Mus pahari | reverse complement strand
TCCCTCTCAAGAGCATTAAAGCTTTGCTGCAGAAGGATCCTGTTTGTGTGCCGCGTCGTTTCTTGCTGGCGAGAAGGTAGTGCAGGACATTTAAGCATCTGCTATAGTTGTGAAATTACTGATATAAAACAATTTAGCTTGTTTCATGAGTATAACTTGAAATAATTTACTTCTCATTTGTTTTAAAGCAACACTGTAATTTTGTTTTTTGCTCAGTAGCACTGTGTTTCATCTAAAGTATGCATAGTTGGGTCCAGCTATTGGGGAAATTTGATCATGCTATGTGTTTATATTGTTTTGACAAATTCAGACATAAACAACTTAATGGATAAAAGATTAATTTTGCTTATGGGTCAGATGTTTCAGCTCACCATGGCAGGAAGGATATGGCAGAATAATGCAGTTCATACCTTAGAAGACAGGAATCATATTGGGTCAGTAACAGGAAGGGGCAAAGTCAAGATATAGCCATCAAAGACGTGCCTTTGATAGCCTACTTCATCTACTAGATTATAACTTGCAGTTTCTTTGCTCTCAGTTAGCTATAGAAAATACCTACAGAAAGTTTAAACTCAGTGAATTGAGCAATGCATTAGGCCAGAGTCTGAGGCTAGATTTGTGTCTGGAAAAACCTTCACAGACAGATGGATAAGTGTGCTTTGCCAGTATCCTAGGCACTTCTTAATCCAGTCAAATTCACCATCAAGATTAAATATAAAACCACAGTGACAATTTTGTTACGAGAATAGATGCACAGATGAGCCAAGAACAGTTGTGCTATACCCATTGGTGCCCTTTCCCCAAGTCAGAACAGCTCAGTGTCAAGAGTATGCCTCTCATCATGGGATTCTCCTCAGAAGGAAAGGGAAAGGCACTGTAAGTACACAGCTTAATAACTCATTCTGTGGCCCAAAATGAGATATGTTGCCAAAGAAGCTCACTTCTCTCTCATCCCACCTGTAATGCTGAGGAGATCAGCACAATGAGTGGCTTGAGGACTTTAAGAACGTGGAAGAGGGTCCAGAAATCAGTGCTGTAACACAACAGATCCTACTAGCAACATCTGATAGCCAAAACACGAGCTCCCTTTTTTAAAAGCCATTTTTATCTACATGTACGTGTGTGAGGCTGCATGAGTTTATGTGCATCACATGTGTGCGGGTGACTACAGAGACCAGAGGGAACAGATTTCCCAGAACTATAGTTACAAGTGGTTGTGACTTGCCTGATGTGTGGATAATAGGAACTGAACCTAGGCCTTCTGTGTTAGTAGTAAGCACTCTAATCCATCTCTCTAGCCCCAAGCATGAGCTTCTTAGAAAACTTTACATTGGGTTAAGAACATCCCCGCTGTGCCACAGCACCAGTGATTTATGTTCATCAACCTCTTTTCCTAACTGTTAATTTCTCACAAGTCCTCTGAAGATAGCAAATAGGAGCCTATGCTAACAGATTATGGTATCAACTAGCAGCTGGCTTGTCTGAAAGCAAAAGGATAGGAACAGATACTGCATGCAGTAGATAAACACCAGAAGTCTTTATATACAATCATATAAATACCTATTAAGTCCTATTAAATCCAACACTGTATAATAAGACAAAGATGGTGATTATTTCAAGTCAGTGAGAAGGTTCAGTGGTAAAGGTGCTTCCAACACTGACATAGTAGAAGAAGAGAACTGACTGTTGCAAGTTGTCCTCTGATTTCCACATGAATGGTATGCTTATTTCCTCCAAAATAAATGAATAAGTATTTTTTCACAAAACAGAGGATTATTTTATAATAATAGCCTCTTGTGAGGCTATGCCAGTGCCTGGCAAACACAGAAGTGGATGCTCACAGTCAGCTATTGGATGGAACACAGGGCCCCCAATGGAGGAACTAGAGAAAGTACCCAAGGAGCTGAAGGGGCCTCCAACCCTATAGGTGCAACAACAATATGAACTAACCAGTACCCCCTGAGCTCGAGTCTCTAGCTGCATATGTAGCAGAAGATGACCTAATCGGCCATCATTGGGAAGAGAGGCCCCTTGGTCTTGTAATCTTTATATGACTCAGCACAGGGGAAGGCCAGGGCCAAGTAGTGGGAGTGGGTGGGTAGGGGAGCAGGGGCAGGGGGGGTATAGGGAACTTTCGGGATAGCATTTGAAATGTAAAGAAAATAATAATAAATAAATTAATTAATTAAAAAAAGAAAAAGTAAAAGAAAAAAAGTTAGAGTGTAGAGCTATACCTCAGGTCCCAGCGACCTAAAAGGTCTCTTTTTAAAGTTGTTTTGGTAGTTTGAATGATGAATCACTCCCCCAAGCCCATGTCCCCAACAAAGGCTTGTGATCCCATAGACATTTGATCTCAACTAGAAGTTTTTCTTCAAGTATTATGTCCTAGCTGGAGATACAAGGTATCATGTTGCCAGTCTATGTACTGGAGGCTGTAGTTGGAGATCTCTGGCCTGGCTGGGACCGTAGAGTTCAAGAGAAGGGGAAAGGGCATGAACAGGGAGGGGTAATTGCCTCCACCATCGACACTGCTGCTGCTGCTACTGCTGCTCTGGTGATGCCGCCCCCGCCCCCACCCCTACCCCACCCCCCCAGCCACTGTTGCTCTGAGACACTGCACTGGCTGCACTGAGCCCAACAGATGCAGGCTGAGCCACAGGGGTTGGGGGTGGGGGTTGGCTAGCCAGTGAACAGAGTGCAGGGGAGCTTTGTGTGGTGAAAACTTCAGGAGAGCAGTCTTTTCCCAGGCAGTGTTACAGCTCTTGTGACAGATGCTCTCAGATGATGGAGTAATTCTCACACCCCTTTATTCTTTCTGGATAGGATCTCATACACAATTCTGGGGTGGGTTGGGGTCTGACAGCAGATGCTTCCTATTGGCTTGGTCTGAGATGTTGTGAATGCCTTATCTACATGTGGAAGGACTTCAGGGCCCTGTCCCTATGTGACTGATGGCCACAATTCTCTCTATGGGTGGCTGTGGCTATGTGACAGGGGCCTGGTGCTGGGAGCAAGTGAAGCTCCTACCTCCCATCCCTTCAGGGTTCCTGGGGCTTCTGGCTTAGCTTGACCTTACCAGGCTTCCTCTCACAGTCCACTGCCCCACACCATATTACATGTGTAAGGTTACATAGCAACTCAAACTGAGATGTTCAAGATAACCAACTTTTATTGTTTTCTGTAGCCTGCAGGCCCAAAATCTGAGAGCTGCTTAACTGGCTAGGAATTAACTCAAGATGTCTGAGAAACTTACAGTGCTGGGGCTATCTGGGGCTGTGGTTTCTTTAAAAGGTTCTACTACAGGAAAAGCTGCTTCCAGCCTCAATCACACAACCACCACCAGGTCTCAATCAATCCTGGCTATTTAGAGGACAGCTGTTCCATACCACTTAGCTCTATCCATAGACAAGTTGAGTCATCTTATGACATGACAATTCACTTCCTTCAAGGAAAATAGTAAGAGGACAGGGGAGGAGAAAAGGGGGAAGAGAGAGGAAGGAAAGGAGAAATGGAGAGAGAAAAATGAGAGACACGCTGGGAGATATAGTCTTTTTATAAACAAATTTTAAAACTTACTCTATTTAAACCATTCCTTTATCATACTGCTCTAGTTCCACAGATCAACCTACAAGGGTGAAAGGTTTGTGACAACCAGGAGGTAGAGGTTTTCCCTTACAGAAAAGAAGTATAGAGCTCCACTGTTAATTCTGAGTGGCTCAGAAAGCATAGCATAGACAGTTAGGGCTAATGAAGATGCCCAGGAAGCTGGAAGAATTTCCAACAGGCTTTGAATGATGGGAGATGGGAGATCCTAACAGGTGAGCAGAAGATGGGAACAATTTCAGATAAGGGGAGGGGGGTCAAAAGACCAAGGAGGAGATGATTGTCAATGAGCTGAAGAAACTAGTTCCAGTTGTATTTTATTGTGACAAACTTCTGCTTCCTAGAACCAATAAATGTCTCAAGAGAAGATAACACTGAGTTTTACTGCCTCAACTTCTGATTTGTAACTCTCTGACACTGCAATCTATGATGTACTGGTGTCTCTTGAAAAACTGTTCCACAGATAATATGCAGATATCAACCCCAAGAGAAGGACAGTCACATCAAGATCACTTGTAACACAAGCCAGGAAACTATCCTAGAGGTACTTACTCACTGCAGTCGTGCTTTGTGCAACACAGCAAACAGCTACCAGATGATAATGCCACGACCCTTATTTTTCATATTAAAGAAGTCTTCACAAAAGATAGGATTAAAAAACATGAAGGAGTTTTGGTGAACTCCTTTTATGGTGTCTATTAGGTAATGATTAGTAGTCTTATCAATGAGATAATTCTCATCTCATTTAGTCTCCTAAATTATTTAGATTTGAAATAAACAAAATAAAATGAAAAAAAGACATTGATTTATTTATAGGACATAATAATTTTAAGTTATGTACCCATAGTAGGGCATCATGATATCAACAGTAAATATTAACAGATCAGAAGGATAGAAAGCAATGCAACAATAGCAGGGGACTTTACCACCTCATTTTGAATTCTTGATTGTCTAGATGGAAAATCAACTAGGAAACCTTGATTTTTGAACTACAGTTTAGATCAAATGAACAAAACCCATATATACAGAACACTCCATTCAAAAGCTGCGTGCTTCTCAAGAGAACAAAACACATCGTACAGGAGAAAGCACATGTTGGACTGCAAAATAAGACTTAACTTACTTAAGAAGTTGTAAACCAAAC
Organism: Mus pahari; assembly: GCF_900095145.1. Taxonomy (NCBI): domain Eukaryota; kingdom Metazoa; phylum Chordata; class Mammalia; order Rodentia; family Muridae; genus Mus; species Mus pahari. The sequence continues at coordinate 11,269,838 of NC_034613.1, read as the reverse complement.
CAAATAACTTTTCTAGACATGATGGAATGAGACCAGAAATCAGTAACAGAAGAAAGACTGGATCATTTACAAATATGTGGAAATTAAACAAAATAACCAGTATATCAAAGAAGTGTATTTAGAAGAAAATTCAGGGTCTTAGTGCAAATGAAGATTCAAAACAAAACTTCTGAGACAAAGAAAAAAAAATGAAAGGGAGGCTTATAGTGATAAAGCATCTATGAGAAAAATGGTTTCAAATAAACAACCTATGATGGCTTTCCCAGGAACACACATACATACACACACACATACCAGAAACTAAGCTAAATATTAACATAAATTAACATAAGAACAGAAATAGTGAAGATCTAACACAAAGTAAATAAGTTAGAAACTAGAAAACCAAAAATCAGTAAAACTGAATTGGTATTTTGAAAAGATAAGCTAAATGGACATGTTTTGCCTAAACTAAAAATATGAATAACGATAAACTCTGAAATGAGGAGAAACTATCATTGACACTAAAGAAATACAAATAGACCAAGACAGAATGCTACATGACTAATTATATACCAGCAAAATGGATAACCTCTATCTCCAGAACCTTCCATACCAAATTTGATCATGAAAAGATAGAAAAGATGACCAGACCAATAATAAGGAGATTAAGCTAGTAAAAAAAAAGCCTCCTATACGAGCAATCTCTGGGGTTCTAAAGAAAACCACCAAGTTTTAAAATAATAATTAAGAACAATACTCAAATTCTTTCAAAGATGAAGAGGAGGGAACACTTTCAAATTTATTTTCCAAAGTGATACCAAAGCCAAATATACTACAGGAAAAAATAATTGTTGGCCAAAATGCCTGAAGAATATAGATGCAAAATCTCAAGAGATCGTGGATAAATAAAAGAACAACAAACTGAAGGCCCATTCACTATGATCCAGTGAGATTTTTCTTGGGGATGCAAGGATGGTTTAGCATAATTCAAATTGTGAAAGGATATACCATATTAAGAGTATGATTATAACAGCCATATGATCATTGTGGTGGTTTGAATGAAAATGGGCCCCATAGGCTTATATAGTTGAGTGTTTAGCATCTAGCTGTTGGAACTGTTTTGGGAAAGATTAGAAAATGTGACCTTAAAAGAAAAAAAAAAAAAAGAAAAGAAAAGAAAAGAAAATGTGACCTTGATAGAGTAGATGTATCACTGTGGGTGAGCTTTAAGGTTTCAAAAGCCCATGCCAATCCCAGTTGTCTCCCTGCTGTGGATCATAATGTAGAACTCTCAGCTATTTTTCTAACACCATGCCTGCCTGTGTGCTGCCATGCTCCTTACCATGATCATCATGGACTCACCCTCTAAAACTGTAAGCCATCCTCAATTAAATGCTTTCTTTTATAAGTTGCCTAGGTTATAGTACATCTTTATACCAATAGAAAAGTAATTAAGACAATCATAATAGATGCAAAAAATTAAAAATTCTTATCTTTTCACGGTAAAACTTGTACCAAATAAATTAGAAAGAAAATGCAGCTCTACATAATAAACACCATACACAACAAGACTACAGGTAGCACAATGCCTAAAGGTCAAAAAGCTTTCTTTTTAAGTTCAAGAATATAAAAAGGCTGTCCTTGCTTATCACTTCTGTTCAATATAGTACTACATGGCAGGTATAGGTAAGAAAACAAAATAGAAGGCACACAAATTAGACAGTAAGAAATTAAATGGTCAGTTGTTACACAGCATAAACTTAGAAACCCTGAAGTCTGCAATAAATGTAAATAAATCAACTCTAAGATGTCAGGGTTTTTCAATCAAATACCAATCAGTTGAATTTTTATACATAAAGAACTATATGAAACAGAAATTAAGGAACAACTCTAATTTAAAACAGTAACAAAGGACTTAAGTGTCTATGTACAAATTTATCCAAGAAAGTAAAAGACCTACAAACTGAAAACGTAAAATACTGATGAAAGAACATTAAAAGACAGAAACATAAATAGAAAGTCATTCTTTGCCTATGCTTTGAAATACTTAATATCTTTTAAATAACCATACAACTAAAAACAATATGCAGATTCAATATAATCACTATCAAAATTTTAATGGTAGTTCTCAAATAAATAGAAAAGATAACTTAAATTTTATGTAGAATCAAAAGAGTACAAATGACGAAAGTAATTTCAAGAAAGAAGCACAAAGAAAGAGATATCATACTACCTGATTTCAAATTTTATTGTAAGCCTATATTAATCAAAGCAGGAGCATACTGACTAAAAAACAGAATTAATGGAACAGCAATATACTTATTCATACACATGTACACACATATAATGCACACATTCATGTGCATATATATACTACATGTATTATATATAATATATATATATATATATATATATATATATATATATATATAATCTTAAAGGACACAAGAAGAAATACTTCAGAACACACATAGTGGCTTCAACACATACATTAAGGAGACTTTGAATACACATGAAAGAATGGGATTGAAAGCCTACATGAAAATAATTTCTATACTGACCTAAGAAATTTGAAACCTCTTAGAAAAAAGCACAGAGATTTTCTTTTGGCATTGGCCTTATTAATAATTTATTTTTAAAATTTAACATCAGAAGCATAAGCAACAAAATGAAAAGAACATTGAGACTAATGTGGTACATTTATACTATGGAGTACTAGTCAGCTATTAAAAACAATGAATTTATGAAATTCTTGGGCAAATGGATGTATCTGTAGGATATCATCCTTAGTGAGGTAACCCAATCACAAAAGAAGTCACTAAATATGCACTCACTGGTAAGTGGATATTAGTCCAGAAACCTAGAATACCCAAGATACAATTTGCAAAACCCAATAAAACAAGAAGAATGAAGACCAACACGTGGCTACTTTATTTCTCCCTAGAAAAGGGTACAAAATACCCATGAAAGGAGTTACAGAAACAAAGTTTGGAGCAAAGAGGAAAGGATGTACTATCCAGAGACTATCCCACCCGGGGATCCATCCCATCATCTGCCACCAAACCCAGACACTATTGCATATGCCAGCAAGATTTTGCTAAGGGACCCTGATATAGCAGCCTCTTGTGTGACTGGCAAACACAGAAGTGGATGCTCACAGTCAGCTATTGGATGGAACACAGGCCCTCCAATGGTGGAGCTAGAGAAGTACCCAAAGAGCTGAAGGGGTCTGCAACCCTATAGGTGGAAACATAGTATGAACTAACCAGTACCCCCAGAGCTTGTGTCTCTAGCTACATATGTAGCAGAAGATGGCCTATTCAGCCATCATCGGGAAGAGAGGCCCCTTGGTCTTGCAAACTTTATAAGCCCCAGTACAGCGGAATGCCAGTGCCAAGAAGTAGAAGTTGGTTGGGTAGGGGATCAGGGGTGGGGGGAGGGTATAGGGAACTTTCTGTATAGCATTTGAAATGTAAATAAAGAAAATATCTAATAAAAATTTTAGGACTTTAGACTTATGAAGAAATGTGAGAATTATCATCTTTTCATGCAATCTTAACGGCTTTAACATGCATCTCTGTATCTTTGTTTGCTATTGGAATTATTTGTCATTAGGTTCTTAATGTTTATTAAATGTTCAATAATAGTAAGTTTTGTCTAAATTGGACTGAACATGTACAATACTGCACTTTTTCTACCCTTTAAAGTGAACTGGCACCTGCTAAAACTGGAGAATAAAGAATTGCATTGAATTTACAATGATCATGTGAAAAAAAAAAAGAAGTGCAAGAAAATATTTGCAACAGAGTATCTGTAATAAGGAGTTAATATAATGTGTTTATCCACATAGACATATATCACAACTCAATAACGTAAAATAAATAGCATAATAAAGCTCTGGATGACAAACGTACACATGGGGATTCTGCTTTTCCAAACTCTCCTCAACCATGATTATCTCTTTTAAGTTCTTCACACAGCACAGCATGGAGGTAGCTCTCAGGCTCTATTGAGTCTTCCAGCATTTCATACTCAGCACAGAAGCATATCATTAAAGAGGACATCTACCCTGTTCCAGAAGGAAACACCAATGGGGGCAGAAGAGGGTATCAGCTCATTATGGAAGCAAGAGATTTTCATGTAGCAATGTTGATGCAGGCAGTGACCATGCTTGGGAAGCCATCTTGTAAGATGCAGGAACGAAAGTGTGCTTGTAGATTGAAAGTAACAAGGACCCAGCTTTTGAGAGATATCTAATGCTACAATACTCTGGATTTGGTGAGTCAGATATAAGGAACATGTAAGTCCTATTGACTTCCAGCCTTGGCTAATGACTAGGTGCCTGCTTCCAGGTGAAGTTGAGACTAAGAACAGAAATGGACACACAGGACCCTTAGTTCCTCATGCACCACTGTCTACTACTTCTCAGAGCTTTCCCATAAGTAATCATAAATAATCAGGAGATCACCCTGAATTGGTTGAGTTAATGAGAACTCGTGGCATATTTCTCTTAGCCTTACCTTCCACAGGCTTAATGCAAAGAAACCATGTAAGATCTCTGCCACGGGAGAGATGCAGATGCATATAGAGAGCTACTGTTTGTTTTTTGTACTAGAAAATAAAAATATCTAAGCTCTGATAGGATGCTATAGTACAGTAAAAAATAATTTTGCTCAAAATTAACTAAAATCAAGGTGATTATCTGTTATTCCTAAACTTTGTATACTTGCTGATACAAGCTATATCTAGTTTGATGGAGCCTAATTTTCACTGAAGGAATTTCTTCGATTAGTAATAACTTCTGTCCTATTTTTCTATTAATCATATATTTCTCCTTAGACTGCTGTGTCATCTTACTACTGTATTTTACATTTGAAACCAGGAAGTTAATCCCTATGGTGTGTGCCTTTCCTTTCAAATCATTTTAGTTCTTGAAACCTTTGATCCTCCAAGACAAGTTTAAGTGAGAGAGAGTTTTGCAAAGGTTTTGTTTTAGTTATTTTTCATTGATTAACCCAAGGCCTATGAGATACAGTTTGTTCAGCACTATCTGTTAAATATATAGTTTTTTTCAATTTTTATTAGGTATTTACTTCATTTACATTTTAAATGCTATCCCCAAAGTCCCGTATACCCTCCCCCAACTCCCCTACTCACCCACTCCCCCTTCTTGGCCCTGGTGTTCCCCTGTACTGGGGCATATAAAGTTTGCAAGACCAAGGGGCCTCTCTTCCCAATGATTACTGACTAGGCCATCTTCTGCTACATGTGCAACTAGAGACACCAGCTCTGGGGGTGCTGGTTAGTTCATACTGTTGTTCCACC
>NC_034613.1:11258188-11259236 GCF_900095145.1 Mus pahari | reverse complement strand
CTGGGCTGGCATTTGTGTTCTCTTAGTGTCTGTATAACATCTGTCCAAGATCTTCTGGCTTTCATTGTCTCCAGTGAGAAATCTGGAGTAATTCTAATAGGCCTGCTTTTATATGTTACTTGACATTTTTCACTTACTGCTTTTGATATTCTATCTTTATTTAGTGCATTTGTTATTCTGATTATTATGTGCCAGGAGGAATTTCTTTTCTGGTCCAGTCTTTTTGGTGTTCCGTAGGTTTCTTTTATGTTTGTGGGTATCTCTTTCTTTAGGTTTGTGAAGTTTTCTTCTATAAATTTGTTGACGATATTTGCTGGATCTTTTTATTTTCCAGCTACACTGTCTTTTATTCTTTCTTCTATTGCTTATATATCCCAGCAAAATCTTTCAAGCAGTATATGATTACAATGTGATTATGTGTTAGTTTTCTTCCAGTAAATGATTATGATTATGAAAAAATATTGTGTTTCCAATAACTCTATAAGAAATAACATTACATAGCACAGGTAAAGAAACAAATTATTCTTTATAAAAACCAATACATTCATAACCAAGCAGCTGGTTATAGATTAACAAAGCGTAAGAAAGCAAAATAGTTTTCTCAGCCAGTTTATTTTACTAGCAGACAGTAATTTGCAGTTAGAAAGATAGAAGTAATTATTTTATTATTTGTCTTTAAAAGTAATCTTGTAAGAATCTAAACTTTTATATAAAGATCAGTCCTATCTACCTTAAATACTCAAAGTGCATATCTACTCATCAGCAATTCTTATTAAATTGTATCAGGAATATTTGCTGGATCTTTAAATTGAAAAATCTTCATTCTCATCTACTTTTATTATCCATAGATTTGGTCTTCTCATTGTGTACTAGATTTCCTGTATGTTTTGAACTGGGATGTTTTTGCATTCTGCATTTTCTTTGATTGTTGTTTCCATGCTTCCTATGGAATCTTCTCTACCTGAGATTCTCTCTTCCATCTCTTGTATTCTGCTGCTGATGCTCACATCTATGGTTCCTGATTTCTTTCCTAGGGTTTCTCTCTCCA
>NC_034613.1:11231107-11255083 GCF_900095145.1 Mus pahari | reverse complement strand
AAACTTTATATGACCAAGCACTGGGGAAGTCCAGGGCCAAGTAGTGGGTGTGGGTGGGTAGAGGAGCAGGTTTGGGGGGGGGAATATAGGGAACTTTTGGGATAGCATTTGAAATGTAAATAAAGAATATAATAAATAAATAAATTAAGAAAAACCAGAAAGACAGGAGAACATATGTAAACAGGTAGAAGCTTGTACTGGCTAGTTTTGTGTCAACTTGACACAAGCTTGTGTTATCATAGAGAAAGGAGCTTCAGTTGAGGAAATGCCTCCATAAGGTCCAGCTGTAATGTATTTTCTCAATTAGTGATCAATGATGGGAGGGGGCCATTGTGGGTGGAACCATCCCTGTGCTGGTAGTCTGGGGTTCTATAGAGAGCAGGCTGAGCANGCCAGGGGAAGCAAGCCAGTAAGTAACATCACTCCATGCTCTCTGCATCAGTTCCTGATTCTTGACCTGCTTGAATTCCAGTCCTGCATCCTTTTGTGATCAACAGCAATGTGGAAAGTGTAAGCCCTTTCATCCCCAACTGCTTCTTGCTCATGATGTTTGTACAGGAATAAAAACCCTGACTAAGACAAACCTCTTATAAAGGAAACACAAAAATCCATTTCTTACAGGAAAATACAACCAAACAGGTGAAGAAATTGAACAAAACCATCAAGGATTTGAAATTGGAAAAAGAAAAAATAAAGAAATCATAAAGGGAGACAACTCTAGAGATAGAAAACCTAAGAAAGGGATCAGGATACATACATGCAAGCATCACCAACATAATACAAGAGATAGAAGAGAGAACCTCAGGGGCAGAAGATACCATAGTAAACATTGACACAACAGTCAAAGAAAATGTGAAATGCAAAAAGGTCCTAACTCAAAACATCCAGGAAATCCAGGACATAATAAGAAGACCCAACCTAAGGATAATAGGTATAGAAAAGAGCAAAGATTCCCATTTCAAAGGATCAGTAAAAATCTTAAATGAAATTATAGAAGAAAACTTCCCTAATCTAAATAAAGAGATGCTGATGAACATAGAAGAAGCATACAGAACACCAAATAGATGGCACCAGAAAAGAAATTCCTCCCATCACATAATAGTATAAACACCAAATACAAAAAACAAAGAATAGTAAAAGTCACAAGGGTGCTCTAACAAGCCCAGGATCATAAGATCAGAGGTGAGGATGACATAACATCTGTCCCAGCACCAGGAGTAACTGGGACCAGTACAACTCAGGCATGCAAGAACCCCACCAGACCAGTGGCTCATGTTCCTTCAGGTCTGTCTGGGCCAGTGCCACCAACAGACCTTGGGCACAAACTCCACAGTCATCCCCACAACACCCAGAGACAGCTCCACTCCCAGGTGCTCTAACATGCCCAGGGTCATAAGATCAGAGGTGAGGAGGACACAACATCTGTCCCAACACTGGGGTAACTGGGACCAGTGGGACCCAAACATGCAGGAACTCTGCAAGACCAGTGGTTCAGGTGCATTCCAGTCTGTCTGGGCCAGGGCCCTGAGAAGACCATGAGCACGAACTCCACAGCCAGTCCCAAAACACCCAGAGGCAGCACTACTCTAAGGCAGTCTAACATGCCCAGGAACATAGGATCTCAGGATCCCAGGACCTTGGTCAGACCAGGATCTCAGGAGCCCAGAGGCAGCTTGACTCCCAGGAGCTTGGACACACCCAGGATCTCAGGATCCCAGGATCACAGGATCACACGATCAAAGAGAAAGCTTGACTCTGAGGTGTTCTGACACAACCTGGATCACAGGAAGAACAGGCTACAGTCCTACATAGCCAGGGCAGGGAGCACTAGAGATAAATAGATAGTGAGAAGCAAGTGTAAGATCATAAGCAACAGAAACCAAGACTACTTGATATCAAAACCCAATTCTTCCATCATATAAAGTCCTGGATACACCAACACACTGGAAAAGCAAGATATAGATCTAAAAATTCTCATGATGATGATAGAAGACTTTAAGGACATAAATAACTCCCTTAAAGAAATATAGGAGAACACAGGTAAACAAGTAGAAGCCCTTAAAGTGGAAACACAAAACTCCCTTAAAGAATTACAGGAAAACACAAACAGGTGATGGTAAGGAACAAATCCATCCAGGATCTAAAAATGGAACTAGAAACAGCAAAGAAATCACAAAGGGAGACAACCCTAGAGATAGAAAACATAGGAAAGAGAGCAGGAGTCATAGAACAGAATACAAGAAACAGGAGAGAGAATCTCAGATGTAGGAGATACCATAGAAAACACTGATTTTAAAAAAAAAGGAAATGCAAAAACCAAAAAGCTAGTAACCTAAAACCTCCAGGAAATCCAGGACTCAATAAGAAGACCAAACCTAAGGATAATAGGTATAGAAGAGAGCAGATTCCCAACTTAAAGGGTCAGTGAATATCTTCAACAAAATTATAGAAGAAAACTTCCCTAACTTAACAAAAAAGATGCACATGAGCATACAAAAAGCCTACAGAACTCCAAATAGACTGGACCAGAAAAGAAATTCTTTCTGACACATAATAACCAAAACACCAAAGGCACTAAACAAAGAAAGAATTTTAAAAGCAGTAAGGGAAAAAGGTCATGTAACATATAAAGTCAGACCTATCAGAATTACACAAGACATATCACCAGAGACTATAAAAGTTAGAAGATCCTAGGCAGATGTATAGCCTTATTACAATGAACTCCAATGTCCAAAAATTTTTCTTATTTTGGGTTTGTACCACAGTAAGAATCAAGATTTTAAGGTCTACTAAAATCAAAACAAAACAAACAAACAAACAAAAAGTCTTTATCTATTTGTGCCCATTAAAAAAACTAATAGTGATATATTACTTTAAAATATCATGCACTTAATATATTTGGGGTTATTTAAAATTTATATTGAGAAAAACATATGTATTTTAAGTATTGCTGTAGACAAGCATCTACATAAGACTGTTCAATTGATTGCTTTATATAGAACAACTTTTATAATACTCATTCTTATTATTATAATATCTTATACATTTTAAACAACATGATAAAAAATGAAAGGAATAACAGGTATTGAAAGGAGGTCTCTGGGAGGAGTTGGGGCACAAAAGGGAAAGAAAAATGTGATGTAAGTCTATTTATTCAAAACATGTTTTTAAATATTAACAAATCCAGATAAATTGAAATTATCTATCTTTTCTCATTGTAATGCAATAAAACATAAATAAATAAATAAATAAATAAATAAATAAATAAATAAATAAATGAAAGTTATATGGGAAAAAGATCAAGTAACATATAAAGGCAGAACTATTAGAATTACACCAGATTTCTCAACAGAGACTATGAAATCTAGAAGATCCTGGACAGAGGTTATACAGACACTAAGAGAACACAAATGCCAGTCCAGCATACTATTCCCAACAAAATTTTCAATTACCATAGATGGAGAAAACAAGATGTTCCATGAATATCTCAGTCATAGTTTCTATTCCTGTACAAACATCATGACCAAGAAGCAACTTGGGGAGGAAAGGGTTTATTCAGCTTCCATTTCCACATTGCTGATCATTACTAAAGGAAGTCAGGACTGGAACTCAAGCAGGTCAAGAAGCAGGAGCTGATGAAGAGGCCATGGAGGGATATTTCTTACTGGCTTGCTTCCCCTGGCTTGCTCATCTTGCTTTCTTATAGAACCCAAGACTACCAGCCCAGGGATGGCACCACCCACAATGGCCCCTCCTACCCTTGATCACTAATTGAGGAAAATGTCTTACAACTGGATTTCATGGAGGCATTTCCTCAACGGAAGCTCCTTTCTCTGTGATAACTCCAGCTTGTGTCAAGTTGACACAAAACCAGCCAGTAAAATGATAAAACCAAATTTACACAATATATTTCCATATATCCCTACAAAAGGTAATAGATGGAAAACTCCAACACAAGGCAGGAAATAACATCCCAAAATGCAAGAAAGTAATCTTCTTTCAACAAATCCAAAAGAATATAGCCACGTAAACATAATGCCACAGCTAACAACAAAAATAATAGGAAGTAACAATCACTATTCCTTAATACATCTTAACATCAATGGACTCAATTCCCCAATAAAAAGACATCGACTAACAGACTGGATAAGTAAACAGGAACCAGCATTTTGCTGCATACAAGAAATGTACCTCAATGACAAAGGCAGACATTACCTCAGATTAAAAGACTGGAATACAAATTTCTAAGCAAATGGTCTTAAGAAACAAGCTGGAGTAGCCATTCTAATTTCAAATAGGATGGACATTTTTACAATATTAATCCTGCCAACCCATGATCATGGGAGATGTTTTCAATATTGTGAAATCATTTTTGATTTCTTTCTTCAGGAACTTGAAGTTTTTGTCATACAAATCTTTCACTTGCTTGGTATATTATATTGTGACTATTATGAAGGGTGTCCTTTCCCTACTTTCTTTCTCTGCCTGCTTATCCTTTGAGTAGAGGAAGGCTACTCATTTATTTGAGTTAATTTTATATCCAGCCACTTTGCTGAAGTTGTTTATCAAGTTTAAGAGTTCACTGGTGGAATTTTTGGGGTCACTTCAATATACTATCATAGCATCTGCAAAGAGTGATATTTTGACTTCCTCCATGTCAATTTGTGTTCCCGTGACCTCCTTTTGTTGTTGAATTGCTAAGGCTGGGACTTCTAGTACTATATTGAATAGGAAGGGAGAGAGTGGTCAGCTTTGTCTAGTCCCTGGTTTTAGTGGGATTGCTGAAAGTTTTTGTCCATTTAGTTTGATGTTGACTAATGGTTTGCTGTATATTGCTTTTATTATGTTTAGATATGGGCCTTTGTGGGGAACCACAGCCCCTGGGGCCGCATCCCAACATGGCGCCTACAGGAAGAGAGTTCTTATAATAAACAAGTCCTTATTTGGCTGCTGCTGTTATCCCTGCTGATCATTGGCTGAGCTTGCTCGCCTGGCAAAGCTACGTTGCCTGGTGTGATTGGTCAGTGTGAATGATATATTGGGCTCTTCCCTGGGGTTCAGGGGAGTTGAAGACTGAAGCTTGCTGAATAAACTACTGTTAGATCTGGTGGTTGCATCTTCCTTGCTGGTCGAGAGGGCACAACAGGTCGTGAATTCCTGAACTTTCCAAGACTATTACCATGAATGAGTGTTAAATTTAGTCAAATGCTTTCTCAACATCCAAGAAGTTGATTATGTGTTTTTCTTCTTTGAGTTTGTTTATATAGTGGATTATGTTGATGAGTTTCCATATATTGAAACATCCCTGCGTCCCTTGCCTGAATCCTACATGATCATGGTGAGTGAACATTTTGATGTGTTCTTGGATTTAGTTTGCAAAAATTTTATTGAGTATTTTTACATTGATATTCATAAGGAAAGCTGGTCTGAAGTTTTCTTTCATTGTTGGGTCTTTGTGATGTTTTGGTATCAGCAAAACTCTCTGAGAAATCCAGTGTAATTATGATAGGTCTACCTTTATATGTTAGTTAACACTTTTCCCTTACTCTTTTCAATATTCTTTCTTTGTTTTGTGCATTTGATGTTTTGATAACTATATGATGGGAAGAATTTCTTTTGTGGTCCAATTTATTTGGAGTTGTATAGGCCTCTTGTGTGTTTATTTGCAAATTCATTTGGAATAACCAAAACTCAGGATAGCGAAAACTTTTCTCAATATAAAAGAATTTCTGGGGGAATAAACATCCCTGACCTCAAGTTGAATTACAGAGCAATAGTGATAAAAACTGCATGTTACTGGTACAGTGACAGGCAGATAGTTCAATGGAATAGAATTGAAGACCCAGCCCGCTGGATGTGGTGGCACACCCCTTTAATCCCAGCACTAGGGAGGCAGAGGCAGGGGGATTTCTGAGTTTGAGGCCAGCCTGGTCTACAAAGTGAGTGCCAGGACAGCCAGGGCTATACAGAGAAACCCTGTCTCAAAAAACCAGAAAAAAAAGAATTGAAGACCCAGGAAGGGACCCACACACCAATGGTCACTTGATCTTTGACACAGGAGCTAAAACTACACATTATGCTCTATGATCAAGAATCAACAATTGGGACATCATAAATTTACAAAGCTTCTGTAAGCAAAGGACACTGTCAATAGGACAAAATGACAACCAACAGATTGGGAAAAGATCTTCACCAATCTTACATGTGGTAGAGGGCTAAAATCCAATATATACAAAGAACTCAAAAAGTTAGATTCTAGGGAAACAAATAACCTTATTAAAAATGGGGAACAGAGCTAGAGAGAGGATTTTCAGCTGGAATGGCTGAAAAGCACCTAAAAAATGTTCAACATCCTTAGTCATCATGGAAATGCAAATCAAAATGACTCTCAGATTCTACCTCACACCAGTTTGAATGGCTAAAATCAAAATGTCAGTTGACAGTAGATTCTGGCAAAGATGTGGAAAAAGAGGAACACTTTTCCATTGCTGCTTGGACTGCAAGTTGATACAAATACTCTGGGAATAAGTCTGGTAGTTCCTCAGAAAATTGGATGTAGTACTACCTGAGGACCCAGCTGAGGACTCCTGAGCATATACCCCAAAAATGATCCACCATACCACAAAGACAAATGCTCCACTATGNTCATAGCAGCCATATTTATAACATCCAGAAGCTGGAAACAACCCAGATGTCCCACAACTGAAGAATGGATACAGAAATCATGGTACATTTACACAATGCGATAGTACTCAGCTATTAAAAACAATGACTTCATGAAATTTGCAGGCAAATGGATGGAACTTGAAAATACCATCCTGTGAGGTAACTCAGTCACAAAATAATGCACATGGTATGTTCTTACTTATAGGTGGATATTATCCCAAAATTTTGGAATACCAAAGATTTAATTCCCAGACCATATGAAGCATAAGAGGAAGGAAGACCAAAATATGGATGCTTCAGCGCTTTTTAGAAGGGTGAACAAATTATTCATAGGAGGAAATATGAAGACAAAGTGAAGAGTAGAGTCTGAAGCAAAGGCCATCTAGAGAATGCCTCATCTGGGGATCCATCCTATTTACAGCCACCAAACCTGGACTCTGTATGTGGGAAAATGCTTTCTGATGGAAGCCTGATATAGCTGTCTCCTGAGAGGCTCTGACAGAGCCTGACAAATACAAAGGCAGATGCTCACAGTCAACCATTGGACTAAGCGCAGAGGTCCCTATTGGAGTAGTTGGAGAAGGGACTGAAGGAGCTGAGGGGGCCTGCAGCCTGCAGCCCTATGGAGGGAGCAACAATGTCAACAGTCCAGACCCCCTGGAGCGCTCTGGGCAGGGGGGGGGGTATAGGGAACTTTAGGGATAGCATTTGAAATGTAAATAAAGAAAATAATAATAATAAAAAAATTCAGCCAGAGCAATCAGATGATAGCAAATTCTAAGCTAGGAGTGGCTATGTCATAAAATCCTGTCTGAGAAATTAAAGAAAAGGAAGAGTAAAGAACTGTCAAAAGTCAATAGGAATGAAACATTCTTGTTAGAACATGGGGAAAGACACAAACATATTTTATCAGGATGATAGATGATGGTGAAGAAGCATGGGAAATTGTGTCCAACATCATCACATATTAGGGAAATATAAATAATAGTTTAACTGCAAGCCTATTAAAATTACAACTAAAACAGCTTTTCATCAAAGTGCTACCAAGAGTGTGGATAAAATGGATTACTCATACTTTGGTAGTAGGGTTGTAAGTGGTAGGGCCATTTCTCAAACTGGTTTAGTGGTAACTATCAGAGATAAAATTATTATATTTCCCCAAAATTACATTCATGGCAAGATGAAATGTTTAACTTTCAATATTTGAAGGATTAAGCAAATGGTGGGAACTTCCCATCATTAAATGCCACATACTGATAGAAGAGAATGGACTATGTACATAACAAGTCTGATGATATTCTAGAGAATTGTGTTAAGCAAAAGAGCTCATTCCATGTGCTGTAATTCTACTTATCTAACATTCTGAAGAGGAAGAAATTTTTAGAAAGGGAAAATACTTCAGTTAACATCCTACATCAAGGACTAGTGAGGGTAGGAAAAGTAGGTAATATGAACTGACGAAACATTTTATATTTAAACTGTATCAATATATGTATCTTGGTTGTAGTGAATAGATTTGAAAAATGTTTCCAGTGGTTGAACATGAACAAAGAATGCACAGTTCTTACTGTATTATTTTCTTTACAATTTTATGTACATCTGTAAGTATCTCAAAATAAAAAGATTAAACAGAAAAGATGCAAGATGATGTTGATTGAACATACGTGCAGAATAGATTGTAGGGCTGTGACTTTTAGGAAAAGAGAAAACCATGTGATGTAGCATGAAAAATCTTTGCTCAAGCTGTCACTAGGAAGCTCCAGGAAAGGATGAAATTATATTAATGAACTATAGGAAGGTTTACCCACTTGGAGTAGATTTTCATCACTGTGAGGATATCCGAACTTGGCACTTAGGAAGAAAGCAAGAGTTCCAGAGTAGAACTTGGAGAGTCATCTGAGTCACAGACACAGAGATATGATATTAAAGAAGCTGGTGAGCAGTGGTATAAGTGTATATGTATTCTGTGTATGCTAAGGGTCTCCATAGCTCTCTTGTACAGCACATGAAGGATGATATGACCCTTGGCGGAAACTATCTGGGAGAATGCTTCCAAGCATGTAGAGAAGGGACTGAGCAATTCTAAAAGTTGGAAGAGCCACCATCACTCCTAGGCAAAAGGAATGATGCTTGGGACTTCAAACTTAAAGTTATGTAGCTTTGTCACCTTGGACCAACAAGACTGACCAGAAGTAGAATCTTCTTTGCATGCTCAGAAAAAATAGCATGCTTCTCTGCTGCCTAGATTTACAGAAACTGTCTCCTA
Organism: Mus pahari; assembly: GCF_900095145.1. Lineage (NCBI taxonomy): Eukaryota > Metazoa > Chordata > Mammalia > Rodentia > Muridae > Mus > Mus pahari. The sequence continues at coordinate 11,246,151 of NC_034613.1, read as the reverse complement.
TAAGGCTTACTTTGAAATTGAAGCAAGCTGCACACCACCAATTTTCACATCCTCAAATCCTCTAACTTGATTTAGGATACAAGAGAATCTGTTGGCAGTAGAACCAGAAAGTGAGAGCCTTTCTGGGATGAAAAATCAAAAGCCCTCAGATGACAAAAAGCTTTCTAGAATAAAAAACCATAGAACATGGGTTTGGGCTCAATACAGGCTTCTGCGGATGTGGAGCTTCAGAAACAGAACCCAGAATTCATGACACAACCACTTTTGCTCCCAAACCATGACTGAGCTCTCTCCAACTTTGTGGGACAGTTATCCAAGGAAGCACTGAAAAAGGAGAAATCTACAAACATTTTTCTGGGCTGGAAAGAAAGGTTGTTGGTAAAGGGAGATTTGACTACAATAAGAAAAAAAATGCTGGACACTGCTCTGTTATTGCACATGACTAGTGTGTGTTTCCAGGAGAGGGGGTGGAATCCTGTTTGGTATCAAGAGAAAACAAGGTGACAACATTCTTCCAAACTGAATACTTGTTTCTTCAAGAAGAAATGGTACAAATGACCTTTTCCTCCATCTAAAAAGCTGCTTCCCCCGTTGAGATCACACTCATTTATGTAATATGCTTTTTAAAGCCTGTGTTTGTGGCTGTGATAACACTGAGGATAACTATATATGACAGTATTTGTTAAAGACATTTTTGAGTAAAGCGTACTCTGTGTTAAATAATTTTGTAAAATGCTGTATCATTTAGGGTTTTTTTTTTCTTTAAAATTTTTATCACTTCCTTACTTTACTTCCCAATCACACCTTCACCTCCCTCCTGGTTCAACACTTTCAATTGGCCCCCATTCATTCCTCCTCTCCTTCTCCTCAGGTAACAGGAGGTCTCCCATAGATATCAATCAGCTTTGGCATCTCAAATTGAGGTAAGATTAAGTGCAACTTCTACTGTGGCTAAACATGGCAGCCAAGTTAGGGGAAAGTAATTCAAAAGCAGGCAATTTAGTCAGACACAGCCCCTGTTCCTGCTTTAGGAGTCCCACATGAAGATCTAAGCTGCACATCTGTTACATATGTTCGGGGCCATGGGTGTGTGGGAAAGGGGAGTGGGAGAGAGCCTGAGTCCCGCCAGAGTTCTGGTTCTCTGTGCGGGGCAGGCAGACTCAGGAGGACTACCAGATGCTTTCCATGTGGCCCCAGGTGGACATCTGGCTGTGTTAAGCCACTGATCACACACGGTGGGTGGTGGACAAGGGGCAGCCCCAGGTACCAGGTTCTCAGTCTCTGACGTCCTATGCTGCATACATCGAAGGAGCTGAGAACAGAATAGGGGCCCCAGGGCAGGACTCAGCCCTGGAGATAAGGGAAGAGAGGGCAGGAGGAGAGAGGGGCACTGGGTGGTTCCCATGCAGGCAAGAGTCCTTAGTTTGGTCTGTGGCTGCAGTATAGGAAGGCCTTCTGGCTGGAGGTTAAACGCTGCTCATTAGGAGAACGCCCATCCCATCGTTCAAGCACAGCCAGTCTTCATGATCAGAGACAGTCTATGGTTTTAGAGCTTTATTGTAGAAAGGCAAGGGGAAAGAGAGAAGATAGAAAGAGAGAGGGAGAGGCCGGCCATGGCCACGTGGAGAGAAGGGGGAAGAGAGAGAGAGAGAGAAGGAAGGCTAGAGAGAGTGAGGTGGGGCCAAGCAGCCCCTCTTATAGTGGGTTAGGCTATCTTGCTGTTGCTAGGTATCTGTGGGGAGAAGTATAGCCAGAATGCCAGAAGCTTGGAACATTGTCTACTTGACTGATAGCCACATGCCTCTCCTGTGGGGGCTGTAGGGGCAGTAACTTCAGCAGGAGCCAGGGGTCCAGGAAACATGATCAAATGCCTTCCTTGTCATGTAGGTGAAAATTACCACACACCAGGTCCCACTGGGGGTGGGGGTGGGGCTCAAGAATTAAGCTCTACTGGAGACCAGGCTGTCTGTGCATAGCCCATTGCCCCACACAAAGGGACAAGCTCAGTCTAATACATACTCGCTGGCTGGCAATTCAGTCTCTATGAGCCCCTGTAGGCCCAGGTTAGTAGATGCTGTAGGTATTCTTGTTATGACCATGACCTTTCTGGCTCCTTCAATCCTTCCTTCCCCCTCTTTCACAGAATTCCCTAAACTCTACTTCATGTTTGGCTGTGGGTCTCTGCATCTGTTTCCATCAGTTGTTTGGTGAAGCCTCTCTAATGATGGTTATACTAGGCCCCTGTCTCCAAGTACAGAAAAAAATCATTAATAGTGTCAGGGGTGGTCTCCATCTCATGACACAGGTCTCAAGCTGGTCTAGTCATTGTTTGGCTCCTCCTAAAATTCTACTCCATCTTTTACCCTTGTATATCTTGTAGCCTGGACAAATTGTGGGTCTAAGATTTAGTGGCTGGGTTGGTGTCCCAGTCCCTCCACTGGAAGTCTTGTCTGGTTATAGGAGATGGCCCGTTCAGGCTTCATAACCCCCATTGCTAGGAGTCTTAGCTATGGTCACCCTCAGATTCCTGGGAGTTTCTATTGTCCTAAGTTTCTGGCTCATCCCAGAGATGCCCTCTCAGTACAATTGTCTCTACCAGTATTTCTCCCTCCCCCCCACCTCCCCCCTCCTGTTTCCAATTCCTACTTCCTCCCCAAACCAGTTCCCTCCATCCATCAATCCTTGAAGTCTAATCTATTTCCCCTTCTCAAGTGATTCATGTGCTGCCCCCTCATTGGGCCCTCCTTGATACTTAGCTTCCTTGGGTCTGTGGATTGCAGCAAAGTTATCCTGTACTTTATGACTAATATCCACTTATCAGTGAGTACATACCATGGTTGTTTTTCTGTGTCTGGGTTACCTTACTCACAATATTTTCTATTTCTATCTATTTGCCTGCAAATTTCATGATATCATTGTTTTTAGTGGCTAAGTAATATTCCATTGTATACATGTACCACATTTTCCATACCTATCCTCCAGCTGAGGGACATCTGGGTGATTACAAATCTCTGTTTGCTGGATATTCTGGGGCTAAAAATTCATCTATGATTAGTAAGACATCAGCACCACTAAAGAGAAAACTTTTGTACTTCGTCACAACAATAGGTTCCTTGTCAATTGGGGTTGAAGAACTGAGTGTGATTAATAAGAGATCTGCGCTGCAGTGGTTTTAATGAAAATATCCTCCCTAAACTGGACTAGTAGGGTATTACATTATTGGAAGTATAACCTTGTTGGAGTAGGCATGGCCTTATTGGAAGAACTCAGTCACACAGGTGGGCTTTGGGGTTTCACAAGCTTGAACAAGGCCCAGTGTCATTTTCTCTTCCTATTGTCTGCCTATCCAGATGTAGAACTCTCCTGGCTACTTCTCCAGCACCATTTCTGTTTGCATACTGCCATGCTACCTGCTAGGATAGTGAACTAAAACCCTGAAAAAGTAATCAAGACCAAATTAAAAGCTTTTTAAAATAAGAGTTCCCTTGGTCATGGTGTCTCTTCACAGCAATAGAATAGTGACTAAAGCAGTGAGTTACAGGCATCAATTACTCATCTATAAAATTTAGATATATGGTGCTAGATTTTGATTTTTATTAGTTGTGATTGTTTTTATGCCCTGATTCTTCTGTTTCTGAGTAAGAAATGATCTGACATGTTCGTTTTCTTTTTTTCTTTTTCTTTCTTTTTTTCTCTCTTTCTTTCTTTGTTTTTGGAATTTTTTGTTTGTTTTTGTTTTTTGAGACAGGGTTTCTCTATGTAACAGCCCTGCCTGTTCTAGAACTCACTATGTAGATCAGGCTGGCCTTGAATTCATAGAAATTCACCTGCCTCTGCCTCACACAAAAACATGCATCACCATACACAGCTCAAGTCTTTGGATTATTAAAAACACCTTGTGCTTTCTTTTTATCTTTCTTTCTCTTTTCCCTCTATCTTTTCTTTTCTTTACTTTTCTTTTTTTGAGACCTTGAATTTTTAAAGTATTAAAAGACTATTTAAAAACTGAAATTTTAATCTCCTTTATCATGGAAGACTTTTGTTTCTACCTCAATTTTAATAGATATCTTTGCTGGAAATAATTGTCTGGGTTGACAGTTGTAATCTGTCAGAACTTCTTTTCAGACCCTTCTAGTTTTACTAGTTTCTATCTAGGAATCAGATGTTACTTGGAGAGGAGTGACTTTATAAGTAACATAACATTTGTCTCTTGAAGCTTTCAGTACTCTTTCAGGATTCCATTTTTAAATGTTTTAACTACATATCATGGAAAGTTTCTTTTCTGATTTTGTTTCTTTGGACTATTAGCGGCCTCTTGTAATTCATTGGGTATGTTTTTCTCCAGGTATGGAAATTTTCTTCTATCATTATATTGAAAACATATTCTATACCTTTGGTATGACACTTCTCTACTTTATCTATGCCCATAAATCTTAAGGTTACATCTTTTTATGGTTTTCCCTAATCTCTCCCATGTTATATAATTTATCACTGTTTATTTTAACTGATGCAATTCATGTACATTGTCTTCCATGCTTGATATTCTGTTTTATGATCCATTCTGTTAGTGACAATTTCTATTTTGGTTTTAATGCAACTTGTTACATTTTACAATTTCAGCATTATTTCAGTTTAGTTTTTCATTCAATTCCTTTATTGAATTATATCTTCGTATTGAATTCCTTATTTCATTATGTCTTTGTTTTTGTCTTCTTAAGTTGTTTGAACATTGTTTAAATTATTCTTTGAATTATTTTAGGTACTTCTCATTGTGGCCAATTATTATGGGATTAGTAGTTTTTGGAATACATATGTTCTCTTGGATTGTCATGTAGTGTCTGTGTTTTTTTTTCTTGTGTGGAGATTTGTCCATTACAGTTATTTGGTTGAGTTGGAGTGTGGCCCTTAGGCTGATGGTATTTATTTACCAGTTTTAGAAGCTACGGCAACTGCAGAAGTATGAGTAAGTGCTCAGAGTGTGGGATTCCCTTAGTGGAACTGGATAAACTGAGTGGTCTAGGTCTAGTGGGACCTTGTCTGATTTCAGAAACTGGGCAGACTGGAAATGTGGCCACAAAAATTTTGTTATTATTAAATTAATTTCCCTAGACATATAAAGGAAGAATTAAGAGAAGTAATTTCTATACTCATCTTGCTAACTAAAATCCATCAGCAGACTGACAACACCAAACAAACCAAGTAAAAAATCTCAACCAAAGTAGAGTTTATCCCAGAAATGTTATGGTTATGCATCAGTAAATGTATGCACATATTTCATAACAATAAATAAGATATACTCTACACATTTCTGACTGATAGAACAACTAAGCTAAGAAGCTCCTAGCTAAGAAATAATTAATAACATTCTCCCTACAAAGAAATTATAAATGTGTTACATAATGTTATACCAGATGGCCTAATTCATTCATTCCATAATGTGTATATGTGTTGAAATATCACATTATCCCCTATAACTACATATAATTATTATCAGTCAATGAAGAGTTTTGAAAGTGTAAAAGTTGTCTCAGGCTGATTGCATTTGGGAAGTTTAGAAAAGAAGAATATAAAAACTCAAACTAGACCCATCCTCAGTATGATCCATATCAATTCTATAGAAAACTTCCTTCCATTCCACCCAGCAGGAGCTTACAATAAAAAATTATAATTATAGAAGAAAACATGGCTACCATGAGTGCATCAGTATAATAAAACTTTACATAATAATATTACATATTAACTACCTAATAATGTTATATTAATTAAATAAGGAAATCAGAAATTTAATGTATGAAAACAAATACACTTATTAAGAAAAATAAAGGACATGCATGATATGTACTCACTAATAAGTGGATATTAGAAAAAAAAGTACAGAATACCCAATGTAAAGTCCACAGAACTCAAAAAAACTCAACAAGCTGAAGTACCCAAGTGAGGATGACTCAGTCCCACTTGAGAGAAAGAAGAAAGCAATCACAAGTGGGGAGGGAGGGAGGGATCTGGGAGGGAAAGTGGATGCGTGGGGTTGAGTGGGAGGGAGAGGGAAAATGACTGAAGCCCTGAGGGCCAGCAGAAAGAATGTAAACAAGCAACCTCAGGAAATAGGAGGTTGGGGGGACCCCCCAGAATGCATCAGAGACCTGGGAAGTCAGAGACCCCCAGGACTCAGAGGGAGGGACCTTAAATGAAATGCCAGACAGGAGGGAGAGGGAATTTATACAGCCCACCTCCAGCAGGAAGATAGGACATCAAGTGAGGGATGGGGTTCCCATCCCACAGTCACACCTGTGACCCATAATTGTTTCTGTCTGAAAGAATTACAAGAGTGGAAATCGAGAGGAGCCTGAGGAAAAGAAGGTCCAGCAACAGGGACAAGGTGGGATCCAGCTCAAGGGGAGATTCCAAGGCCTGACACTATTACTGAGGTTATGGAGCTGTCATAAAAAGGGATCTATCATGACTGCCCTCTGAAAGACCCAACAAGCAGCTGAAAGAGTCTGATGCAGTTATTTGTACCCAACCAATGAACGGAAGCAGCTGATCCCTGTTGTTGAATTAGGGAAGGTTGAAAAAGCTGAGGAGAATGTCGATCCTGCAGGAGGACCAGCAGTGTCAATTAATCTGGACCCCTGAGATCTCTCAAACATTGGGCCATCAAACAGACAGCATACACCAGTTAATATGAGGCCCCCAGCACACATACAGTAGAGGACTTCCAGGTCTGTGTTCATTCAGAGATGATGCACCTAATCCTCAAGACACTGGAGGCCCCAGGGTATATAGAGGTCAGGTGGGGTGGGGGTGGGGGCATCCACGTGAAGATGGGGTGAGGTGGGGAGGAGGTGTGGGATGTGGAGCAGACAGAGGGTGGATGGCAGGGGCAGGAAATGGAATATGGAATGTAAAAAATAAATTAAAAAATTTTTTTTTAAAACATGAAAAAAAAAAAGAGATCAAAGGGAAGATAAAAAAATCAAACAACTCTTCATATAATGAAAATAAAAAGCCCCACCTGGGGATCCATCCCATAAACAACCACCAAACTCAGACACTATTGCAGATGCCAAAAAGATTTTGCTGACAGGAGCCTAATAAAGCTTTCTCCTGAGAGGCTCTGCCAGTGCCTGGCAAATACAGTAGTGGATGCTCGCAATCATCCATTGGAATGAGCACAGGGTCCCCAATGAAGGACCTAGACAAAGTACCCAAGGAGCTGAAGGGGTTTGCAGCTCCATAGGAAGAACAACAATATGAACTAACCAGTACCCCCAGAGCTCCCTGAGACTAAACCACCAATCAAAGAAAACACATGGTGGAGCTCATGGCTTTAGCTGCATATGTAGTATAGGATGGCCTAGTCAGTCATCAGTGGGAGGAGAGGCCCTTGGTCCTGTGAAGGTTCTATGTCCCAGTACAGGGGAATGCCAGGCCCAGGAAGCAGGAGTGGGTAGGTTGGGGAGAAGGGGTAGAGGATAGGGGATTTTTGGAGGGGAAACTAGCAAAGGGGGTAACACTTGAAATGTAAATAAAGGAAATATCTAATAAAAAAGAAAACTAGAAAGATTTGAAATTGATTATATAAGTCTTATAGAAATAAATATATGGCTTTTGTAATTAACAACTGAAAGGATAAGTTAAAGGACACAGTAGTTGTGTATAATAACTAACTAAAGAAAGAAATTCTAAACCTAAGAAAATATCTAAAATGAAGCATAAAGGAACAGGAAATAAAATATGTAAAAGCAATGTTCACCATATTTGTAATAAAAGTTGCATAAGAAGAGAATACAGAACATAAAAGAAACACAATATTTGAAGCAATAATGTGATTTGGAACCAAGAGAGCCAGGCATAGTGACATAAACCTATAATCTTAGTACTCAGAAAACGAAAGCAGAAGTAACCAAAGTTAAATCACACCTAGTATACAAAATGAATTTAAAGCCAGACTAAGATACATAGCAGGAATGTGGCTCTAAAATAAAACGAGCAAACAGAACAAAGCAACAATAAAAATGACTTCTAATGTCTTGAGAATATGGCTCAATGGTAGATCATTTATCTAATTATGAAGTCTTGGGCTACATTCTTAGTGCCATGGAAAATAAAATATCAAGCTAGGTTAATTCAGCAAATGTAGCCAGATACAAATTGAAACTACAGTAAAGAAATGCCAAGAAGAGTTTAAAAGTACTAGAGAAAACCAGATTGCAGGAAACCTCACCTGATATGCTTTATCTAGAATAGTTGAGCATAAAAGTCTTTTTAACTGGTACATTCTATTAAACTAGGTTTGAAGATTAATGTCAAAAGAGATTTGTGACCAACACCAAATCCATCACACATGTAGTAGCCATGAAAGAATTTGTACCTCATGGATGCCTTTTGAGAACTTCAGCTTCACTCACTGCATTTGTATCTCTTCCATTTTCTTGTTTTATAAGCTGTTTTTTTTCTACTGTTTTGTTTTGATTTGTCTTTTTACATACTATTTTTCTGTGTTACATGATTGGACTACTATGTTGTCCTGATTAGAAATCTCTCCATTTTTGGAGAACATGGCCCTAAATCAACTAAGCAGGACTCACAGGGGCTCATGGAAACTGAAACGACAATCATGGAGCCTGTATGGCTCCGAGTTAGGCACTCTGCATATATGTTGTGATTTTCTAGTTTGGGGCTTTTGTAGGGCTCCTGACAGTGGGAGTGGGGGTGTCTCTGACTCTTTTTCCTAATTTTGGGACCCTTTCCTCCTACCTGGTTGCCTCTTCCAGTCTTAATATGAAAGGATGTACCTAGTCATAAGTCTTATAGCAACTTCATATGACATGTTCAGTGAATGTCCCTGGGAGGCCTTGTTCTTTTAATTATCATTTTAAGATAAACAGGGGAGAAACTGATCTCCAGGATGATCTAATTCAATATCTCTCTCTCTTGTTTGCTCTATCTCTATCTCTCGATATATATTTGCATATATGTATATATGTGTGTATGTATATATAATAGTATATTATAAAAATATAATATATTATAATACATCTCTTCAATATACAATATATTACATATTAATAATATATCATATTTTATATAATCAACTTTATATATTTAATAATATTTTATATAATCAACTTTATTTCCAATAGGTGATAGATCAATATTTGGTTAATAAATCATTCACTCATTTGAATGTGGCTGTAATAAAAATTTGCTATAAAAGTTTTAAAATTCTTTTCAAAATACTTATTTTATTTTTATTATGAATATGTGTAGGGTGGGGAATATATAAATCGATACCAGTGCATAAAGATACCAGAAAAGATACCTGGAGATGGAGTTATAGGCAGTTGTAAGCCACTCAACATGGGTTCTAAGGATCCAACTCAAGTCCTCCAATGGAGTAAAAAGTGTTTCTAACCCCTTAAACACAAGCTCCACTCCAGCCTCCAAAGGTATTTTTGTTGTTGTTGTTTGTGTTTTGCTCTTGAAAACATTTAATTGTCAGGCATCAGGCATGGGGGAATAAAGGGATTGGGAGAAAACCTGCATGGCCCCAGGTGGGTGTCTGATTGTGGGAAGCCATGGACCACAGCCTGCAGTAGACAAGGGGTAGTCTAAGGTCTCTGGGCCTTATGGAGGCCAGAGATGACAGATTCTCAGTCTCAGACATCCCAGACACTGCTGGACATGGCAGAAGAGCTGAGAACAAAGTGGGGGCCCATAGGTGGTTTGGGACAGGGGGATAGAGTGGTTCCCATGTGGGTGAGAGTCTTTGGTCCAGTCCATGGCAGGAGAGCAGGAAGGCATTCTGGTGGGAGGTTAGACACAGCTCTTTAGGGGAAAGCCTATCCCATAGTTCAAGGATGGCAGGCCTTGATGAACAGAGACAGTCTATTGTTTTAGAGTTTTATTGTAGAAATGCAGAGAGAAAGAGAGAAGATAAAAGAAAAAGAGGGGCCAGCCATAGTCATGTGGAGAGAGTGGGGAAGGGAGAGAGAAAAGGAGGGCTAGAGATGAGAGTAAGAAAGGTGAGAGCTTAATAGAGCAAGGAGGGGCCAAGAAGCTCCTTTTATAGTGGGGTGAGCTACCTTGTTGTTGCCAGGTAACTGTGGGGAGGAGCATACCTGGCTATTGTCAGGTAACTGTGGGAGTTGAGTCTAACCAAAATGCCAGGAGCTTGGGGCTTTGCCTGCTTAACTAATAGTCACAGAATTATGGAGTTAGGGTCTCTGTAGTGTCAGGCACCTGTCTCTGGGAACGTAACTCACTGTTCTGTCCCTTATAGAGTTTTCTACTGGGTCTCCAGAGCAAGCCTCGCTCAATCAAAACACGCTGCATTTCACGGTCCCACATTTAAAGCTAGCAATAATACCAATAAAAGTGTAATGCATAAGATTAAAACACTTATAGGAAAATTAAATAGAAAATTATTATATAAAAATAATATAAAATGGTTAATAAGCAAAACACTGATCATAGACAAAGCACTATTGCTTAACTTTAAAACAGTGTCAATGTATTCAATTCATTAATATATTTCCATGTATCATAAACAGGCACTCTAAGGGTACTTTGAATTGTATAACATTTTCAAACTATCCTATAAAAATTAATCTGAGTGATACACCCAAGTATACCTTGAAAATTTTGTAACCTGTTCCTATACACTCATTATTTGACATAAGCTGTAAAGTTATTGCAATTTTATACTGAATTTTATGTAAAATAAATTATTTAAAAATCCAAAGAAGATATCAAGTTGAATACATTTTGAAGGAAGCCTTTCCAATGGGTAATGTGCTGTTAAATGGAGTAACACAAAATATACATTAAGAAATTCACTTGTAATATATTTGAGCAAACCATAAAATTGCATTTTAGTAATTATTTAAAATACAGAGTCTCATATATATCTTTCTGTCACCAAAATTTCTACATATCTGAGGAGGACCATGATTCTCCTGCATTCACTTGTAGAGTGTAAAGAATGCAGGATTGTGTCACCATACCCCTTTTTTATTGCTGGGTATTAACAATGACTCTTGCATGCTGAACAAATATTCTACCAATTGGGCTACAATCCTAAAATTTCAGTATTGTTTTAGGGTAAAATAATATTACTCTTGAGTAGATGAATATATGCATGTGTGTATGACATTATGCACTGTTAAATTTATTTCTGTACTGAAGTGATAGCATCTACTGAAATGCTATTTTTTAATTCTTCTCTCAAACAGTACATCCTGACTACAGTTTCTCCTCTCAATTACACTACTCACCTCCTCTCTCCTCCAGACCCGATCCTACATTTCTTTTAAGAAAAGAGCAGGCCACTCAGGGATATTAACTAAACACAGCATAACATATCAGGGCTGGGCAAGGACCCAGTAGGAGGAAATTTAAATTAATTTCCTTACTGATTGTGAATTTTATAGCAAATATACCTTTCATTGACGAGCACTGATATATGTTCAAACCATTGAATCTTTCTGATCTGTTTAAAATTCAAATCTAATAGTAATATCTTATTATAAGATCCCCATTAACTATAAAAGAAATTCCAAATTCTAGATGACATAACATATGAAGTCCTTTGTGATCTTTAGAGCATAGAAGATACTGCATACTTATCTAGGTTCACTGCACCTATTAACACAAAACAGTCCCTAAGAACTATGCATCAAATAATTGTGGCGAATTTTGCTTAATTTAATCCAATACTTTCTATTCCTAAAAGACTAAAAGAACTTTTATTATTATTTCTACTTATTATTAAATATTTATATTCTAAAATATTGTGAGTTACAACAAACTTTGGGTATTATAAGTTTAGAAAAATTGTCATTGAACTTTAAAATAATATATGTGTAAAATATTCTCTTTTATATCATAGAACCACTATTGTACTTAATTATTACAAAAATCAGAAATTTGTGACAACATATAAAATAATATTGTCAAAAGTATCTTTTCATTAATTCATTACACAAAAATTCTATGTAAACATCAGCCAAAATAAAATTAAGAGTGAGAAAAAAATTTAAGACTAAAATTGACATTCTATTGTAACATCTTAATTTTAAATGCATGTACATTTGGATTTACTTTTATATTATTGTGATAAATTATTGTGACAGAAGCAACTTATAAAAGAAAGCATTTAGTTTGGCTTAGAGTTTCAGAGTATTATAATCTGGATGGAAAAAAAGAAGGGAGGCTTGAGAGCTCACAACTTGATCCAAAGTCATAATGCAGAAAGACAACACTGGGAATGGCATGGGGTTTTTGGAACAGCCACCACAGCACCAAATAATAGAGATTAAAATAAATTCAGCAAATTCTGATAGAGCTGATAGTAGAAATTAATAAATTTAAAAATACATGTAAGAAATTTTGACACTGTTATTATCTGATAAATGACTATGTGTAAGACTAGTATGAATATAAAAAAACTGAACAAAATTGTCAATAATTTGGAACTTATTGATATCTATAAAGAATTTCACTCAAAACAATATTTTCAATTTTTTTGAAGTATATGGAACATTTACTAATGAAGACTATAAAATTGCTAATAAAGCAAACTTTAACCACTTTAAGCTACTTGAAGTAGTTCAAAGTGTGTTCTTTGACAATATTGGAATTAAAGTAGAAAGTAATTACAGAAGAACATCTTGGAAATCCTCCAAATGATGGCACTAAAACAGCAATTACTTTGAGTAATTTTTGGGTTACAGAGTAAATCTCAATTAAGATAAGCAAATATATAAGATAAGCAAAGATATTTTCACCTGAAAAGAAACTACAGCATAAAATATGAATATGGCATAGACAAATGATCTAAGCAACGCAACTGAAGATAAATTAGTTCTGTAATAGACTAAATCAACTCCACCTATGTGATGACTATGACAGCTATAATCAGAGAAAAATACATAGTGTTAAACTCCTGTATCAACAAAGAAGAAAATTGTTGACTGTACACTTTTAATCTCAGGAGCTGGGAAACTAAGACAGGAAAAATCTGAGTCATATGTCAGCTAGAGCAACATAATAAGACCCTGCTTCAAAACAATCAAATACATGAAAATGAAGATCAAAAAGAAGGGGAAGCAAAAGGAGGGAAGGAAGAGAAGGAGGGAGGGAGGGAGAGAATGAAAGATGGGGGAGGAATATGTGAAGTTTTAGGCAGTAGAAAAGATTTTCAGATCTTGTATCTCAGGTCCCTCAGAGACCAATCAGTGCAGGAGAGCAGAGCACACGAGTGCAGAAGCAACATAGCTTCTTAGACAGGGTTCCTTTGGGCCTTCATCTTCAGCCAGGAGGCAGAGCTGAGACCCAGACCTCAGTGCACTCCCACCCCCCTCCAGGAGAGTCAGCCTCCAGGGAGGGCTCTGACCCTGGGACAAGGTGAAAATGTCATCTTGTATCCCAGGTCTCTCAGAGACCAGTCTGCACAGGAGAGCAGGCAGGCAGCAGAAGCAACATAGCTTCTTGGACAGGGTCATTTCAGACCTTCATCTTCAGCCAGGAGGCAGCGCTGAGACCCAGACCTCTGTACACCTTACCTGCAAGAGGAGAGTTTGCCTGTAGAGTTCTCTGATCACTGAGACTCAGGAGAGAGTTGGATTCCCAGGACAGAGAGACAGAGGCTAACAGAATCACAGAAGGAAGAAGCTCAAGCCAGAGACAGCTATAACAACTAACTGAGATTACCAGATGGTGAAAGGGAAATGTACGAATCTCACTAACAGAAACCAGGAGCAATCAGCATCATCAGAACCCAGCACTCCCACAACAGTGAGTCCAGGATACCCCAACATACCCAAAAAGCAAGATTCATATTTAAAATCATATTTCCTGATGCTTGTAGAGGATTTAAAAAAGGACATTAATAACTCACTTAAAGACATACAGGAGAACACTAATAAACAGGTAGAAGTCCTTAAAGAGGAAGCATAAAAATACCTTAAAGAATTACAGGAAAACACAACCAAACAGTTGATGGAATTGAATAAAACCATCCAAGATCTAAAAGTAGAAGTAGAAACAATGAAGAAAACCCAAAGTGAGACAACTCTGGAGATAGAAATCCTAGGAAAGAAATCAGAAATCATAGATGTGAGCATCAGCAACAGAATACAAGAGATGGAAGACAGAATCTCAGGTGCGGAAGATTCTATAGAGAACATGGACACAATAGTCAATGAAAATGCAAAATGCAAAAAGATCCTAATTCAAAACATCCAGGAAATCCAGGACACAATAAGAAGACCAAACCGAAGGATAATCGATGAGAATGAAGATTTTCAACTTAAAGGGCCAGTAAATATCTTCAACAAAATAATAGAAGAAAACTTCCCTAAACTAAAGAAAGAGAGGCCCATGAATATACAAAACGCCTACAGAACCCCAAATAGACCTGACCAGAACAGAAATTCCTCCCGACACAAAATAATCAGAGCAACAAAGGCATTAAATAAAGATAGAATATTAAAAGCAGTAAGGGAAAAGGGTAAAGCAAAATATGAAGGCAGACATATTAGAATTATACCAGACTTCTTGTTTTTCTTTAAGATATATTTTTTAATGTTTTTTATTAGATATTTTCTTTATTTACAATTCAAATGCTATCCTGAAAGTTCCCTATATCCTCCTCCGCCCCTGCTCCCCTACCCACCCACTCCCACTTCTTGGCCCTGGCCTTCTCCTGTGCTGGATCATATAAAGTTTGCAAGAACAAGGGGCCTCTCTTCCCAATGATGGTCACTTAGGCCATCTTCTGCTACATATGCAGCTAGAGACACGAGCTCAGGGAGTACTGGTTAGCTCATATTGTTGTTGCACCTACAGGGTTGCAGAACCCTTCAGCTCCTTGGGTACTTTCTCTAGTTCCTCCATTGGGGGCCCTGTGTTGCATCCAATAGCTGACTGTGAGCATCCACTTCTGTGTTTGCCAGGCACTGGTCTAGCCTCACAAGAGGCCTCTATATCAGGGTCCCTTCAGTAGAACCTTGCTGGCATGTGCATTAGTATCTGGGTTT